>NC_077222.1:60022491-60201807 GCF_024763615.1 Phlebotomus papatasi
ACATTGCGAAATTGAAATATTATTTTTCACATGTGCAATGAAAAATGTCTCATAAAAGTTTCAAAATTGTACGATATTTTACTGGAAAAACACCATACGTGATAAAAAGATGAAATTTGAGATTTTCCTTCTTTGTGTGCACTAGGACATGTTTCGAACAAGACTTGATGGCCCTAGTAAAATACACTTACACGATCGCAACTTTTCTTGGAGAAAATCCATTCCCAGTTGAAATATGATCCTCTGCACACGTGAAATTAGGATTTTTTTTTAATAAAAATACTAAATTCCGGAATGATTTCCTGGAAAAGCATCATTTGCAACAAAAAAAAAATGAAATTGGAGATTTTCCTTTTGCATGGACATGTTTCAAACCTCTCCTGTAGAATCCACGAAAATCGTTTTTTAGCGCACATATTCTTGATTTATGAGTGTCAAAAACGTGTAGATTGTTAGACGAAAAGCCACGATAAGCGTAAAATCCCTCTGCTGTGGCTTACCCATAGAGTTTATACCCTAACGGTATGTCCCACACGAGCATAGCGTGCACCTCGAGGCGAGATATTCGCTCATTGCTCGGCCAGTCACTCAGTATGTGACGAGTGCCCAGGCAGTGCAGTGGAGTCTGAGGGTCGTTCCTCAGGTGTTTGCAAAAGTTAAGCCTCGATCTCACTGATTCGGTTAACAAATCAGAAGAATGGGATCGCAACCTAGCCCGCGTGAGTGTAGTGAGTCACGTGATAGTGAAAAGTGAGTGAAAAAGCCGGAAAATTGGGTAAAATGAGCTTGAAACGCCGGCGTGTGCGAGAGAATGTTCTGGAACATTCTCCAATTCTTGGAAAAGAAGCACACAAAGGCCGGTTTTCAAGGGAATTTTTGCCCAAAGTACGGCGGAAAAGTGTTGGGAAAGCACGGAAAAAGGGTCTAGAAGGGGCTCAGAGAAGCCCCAAGGAACCCCAAGTGCATCCCAGGTGGTAAAAGTGCCGGAAAAGCCGTGAAAAGACGGCGGAAAGCAGCCGAAGGAGAGAAAGAGAGCATCTCTTCGGGGGATTTTCATCGAGGAAAATCCGCGAAAGCAGCGACCATCGGCATTCGTGATCGGTGGAAATAGGTAAAAGAATATTAAAGGGAAATTGTTGTCTTAATTTTTCCCTGAAAAGCCGCATTTTCCCATGATTTTTCCCCATGAAATTGAATGCATTTGTGTGAATGGCCGGCCATGTGAGTGTGAATGAGAGTGAGAGAGAGGCGTTTTACTGTTCTCTTTCCAGAATGTTCCAGCTACAGCGTGTGCAAAACAAGTTGCTGCTGGTGAGTGCACACATTTATTTTATTTGTATTTGTTGAGTGAAATGCTGAGTGATGCTCGAAGAGAATGCACTCAGAGAAAATTATGCCGCAAATGCTGCGAGAAAAAAAGCAGAATTTTTAAGAATTTATTTGCGAGTTTCAGCATTTCACGGCCTCCTAAAATATTCTGAGAATTAAAAAAAAATAAATAAATTTCGCGATGTTGAATTAAATTGATTACAAATCAAGAGTGTTGTTGTTGCGGGAAAATAATAGAAACACTCGGAAAAATCGATGCAACTTTATAACACAGAGAAAAATCAGATTTTTGCGAATGTTATTTTCGATAAATTGTAAATTAATTGTGAGTGTTAGTTGTCGCAGTAAAGCAAAAGAAAACACTCAGAAAATTCATTTTATTTGAATAAGCAGAAAATGAATAATTAGAAAAAAATGTTTTATTGATTTCAATTTAAAAAAAAAAAAAATCAATTCCTAATTGAATGGTTTTAGCTGAAGTTAAGCACAAGTAGAACTCCAAGAGAAATTGATGCTTTCGAATTAAATTTTGTAAGCTGTTTGAAATAAAATTTCAAGGAAGATATTCTGAATATTCTTCCGCGATATTTTCTATTAAAATACTTATGATAAAATATATTGATTTCAGATACATTTTTAGTTAAATTGTAAATTAATGGCGAAGATCTTAATGATTAATGATATAATTTAGCTCGATTGGCGCCTAATGAATTTAACTGAAAGGATTTGAATCAGAGAAAATTTGTTTAAGTTTTCAACTTAATTCCAGAACTTGTTCTTTATGCTCTGGTCGAAGAAAATTTCAAGGGAAATATTTTGTGATATTTCTTTATTCTATTTAAAACTGTTGCAGATTGAGAATTAGGCCATGATGATTAATATTCCTGGTTGTCTTGGGTAAATTGTCCTTCCCAAGTTCTTGAAAAACAAGTTCCTGGTAAAGTTTTAAGATGACAGAACTTTGGAGATTGTCCTTTTACAGATTTAAAAAAAGGAGGTGATCTTTGACGTGTTTTGTCCCCTGCTAACCAAGAAAAGGTGCCGAAATGATATCGAACCTTGTTCAGACTAAACTTGGAAATCTTTGAGTTTGAACCTGAGCCTTAATTATCTGAGCAGTTACTAAAATTATTCAGAATAAATTCTGAAGATGTCTGGGTTCCACAAAAGAGTCATTTTGTTTCTTTCTGGTTCAAAAGTGGTTTCTAGTTTCTTTCTAGTTATTTATGAAACAGATAGTTGTGCTGGAATTATCTCATTTCTGTCACCTAGACCTTTCAAGGTGTTGCTTAATTAGTGCGTGGGTTTGTCTGCTCGGTCAGACAGATAATTCATGGCAATGATGGGTCTTCGAAAGGAATCTTTTTGCCTCCACAGAAATTTAGAAAATGGTTGCCATTGTCCACAATATGAACCCAGAAACCTGAAGTTGAAATCTAGAACATGCAGAGTTATAATGGCTCCTCTAATTTATTAAAATGATGTGAGTCAGCTTCCCGATGAATAGATTGAGTTATACTTCCAGGTTCTAGATTTTATTGTCGCAGATTTCAGATGATATGAACTATGTTAAAAATAGTTGTTGTAGCTGAATGTCTTATGGGGTCCAAAGTCAAAACCGGTATTTGAGTTTGAAACGTTTCCCTAAGAAATGAGATTCAGTCTCGGTAAAGTTAGTGGTTGGTGTTTCAAAGGCTTTGATGTTGAAAGCCGTATTTCACCCCAATTATAGATTAGTCCTTTGGCTTTCAAACTTAAGGAAGACCACGAAGACCACAAAGTTGGTGAATATGATTTTCACTACTTTGAGTAATTTCCCTGCAATTGATCCAGGTGTGGGGATTGCCCTGATGCAGTAATAGTCAGAGATTTTCAGAACTGCTCTGTCTTTCAAAAGGCCATCAGTTCGACTTCAATCATGCAGATGGCAACTTGATGTTCTGTTATGACAATTCGAATCCCTGTTATCAATTGTTGACACTTATCGTCCTGAAAAGACGGACATTTGGGCCAATGGTTGGTAGGGTAGAATTACAAGGTAATGCATAGACATCAAGTGGTTATAGAAAAATGAAGTTCTGTTAATCTGTCCAAGTTCGAGAAATTGTTGTGTTGCCGGTTACCCAGTTGAGATATATTATAAGCTCAAATAAATCTCTGAAGTACTAAGCTGTTTTTAGTTTATAAGCGAGCTAGTAATCTTTCATTCTAGTTGATGACATCATTTGCCGTTATTGGTGTTTATGGTCCAGAAGTTCCGCAACTATGGTCCATATTAGAGTTACTGTTAGATCTAAATTGGTTTGCTTGGAACTGACCAAAGATACCATTTCGGTTGACTCATGGTTAAATAACAGTCGAAAGGTGAAATAGTACTTAGTCTCATAAATCATAGTTAACGAAGCAAATATCACACGGTGATCATAGATACGCAGATAGGGAATAAGGAGAATTAAGAATAGTTGAATTGAAATTGGTTGAATTGAGATTTGTGTTGAAGTCGATTTCATCAATTGAGTACAGATCGTTCTCTGGTCTTGAACCAAGCAGTTCTTAAACGATCAGAATAGAAGATAGATCGGGTTACAGCATATTCTAAAAGTAAATATCCAGAGTTCCAGAAGAAGTTCCACGATTTTGAGATTTAAGGTTTGATTGTCCAGAAAAGGTCCAGTTATTTCTATAAGAATTAGTTTAATGTATTTTGAATATGTTGGTTGCTGTTAGACTTTCCTGATCGATATACTCGAACGATTGGAAGAGAGTTTTGGGGTCGAGTGTGTAATTCCAGAAAATGCAGAATAATCTAGGATATTCTTCAGAGGCATTAGTCAGACAGTGATTGCAATAATACAATTTGACATACATTTCAGTGTTGACCCAGAATGTCGTACTTGCAGTTCTAGTTATAGGCCGAGGGTAATCCTGTGACAAATTGAATGTCGAAAACTGGTTCCGGTTTACAAGTTGACAAACTGATCTGAAAATGTTTGTAGACGTAAGAGGTCTACTTCAAAGCCCTATTGCAGTAAAAATGAATTCATGTTGGTTGTATTCTCCATTGTTCTCCGAGGAATAAGATGGACAATGAATGGTCGCGGGGTTGTGTGTTTCATAAGATCACCAAGTTCCAGTTATTTTAACCCTGACAGTGTTCCATTTTCGAGACCTCACTGGAAATGTTGCCCATGGAGATAACTTAAGATATTTTAGTTTGAATATGGCACTGCATTAAAGAAAATATTGGCAGGAGTCTGAAAACTAAAATAGAGAGAAGATATTTATGAGTGTTCTTCAGTCTAACTGACTGTGCGGACGTGAAAGCTGTCCCCTGATACAGATGATCTGAGATATTTTGGCTTTGATTCAGCTTTGTGGCCAGGCAAACAGTCACAGAAGCGGTGAACTAAAATCTGTTATGGTTATCTGTGGTTATCTTCCAGTTCTTATCCAGATTATGAAGTCCATTTATGAGTATTAAGATGGCTCAGAGTTGATGATTGAATTCATCGAAATACTAATCAAAAGCGGGAAGGGTTTAATACAGGAAAAGATCATGGTTAGTTCAAAGTTAATTGAGGTTTAAAGTAACTCCTTTCCGCTGACTTATAAACTAATGGAAGTTCTGGTTAAGTACCAGTGAATGGTTGTTTTTCAGTTAACCCTGTCTGTTCCCCATTAATTGTTCTCTTTGGAGTGAAGAAATGATCGGACACAGATGAGAAGTACTTTATGTTTCGGTTTGGCTCTATGACAAGCTAAAAAGTTGTAGTAGTCAAGAAACCAAAGTATGGATGGGTTATCTGTGGTAGTATTTTTAGAATACGAATCCTCTGTCAAATCTTCTCTAATTTTGAAATTCATTGATGGGAACAACAGTTGCTTTCTTCAGTTGGTAATTCATTTGAATGAATGTTTAAGGCGAATCCTAGTGAAGAAAGTAGTAGTCTAGCTGATTTCCTTAAGAAAGGTCAATGAATTGTTTACGCAAGCGTTACCCGTCTTTGCGGAGAAAAGAAGGCTGTTCCAAGGCTATTTGAAATTATTTAAAATAAGAAATTTGCAAAATGCAGACGAGTTAAGAAACTATATGCCCAAGAGGTGAAACTAGACAAGATCAGAATGTCTAGGTGTTTTATTAAGGCAAAACCACATTCCTGATTATACATGAGTAACATGAGACTCTGAGGTTGTAATATGTTACTTGAAGGTTTTGGTCTCAGAGTTAAATTAGATTGCAGTAAAATTGCAGTTGGGCAGATCTAACGATCGGTTTCGAGTTTTCGTTTCAGATGCTGACTGACCGCTCGTTACTCCCATCTAGATGTCATAACATCGTACGGATGGTAGAGCGGTAGCAGTTAGAGCGTAGTCAGGCATCGCATGGTGGCCACCGAACCGAACAGAAACGTCGGATCCGAAGAAAGTCTAGACTACATGTTCCAGAGGACGTCCAACAAAATTGCGCAAGTGTCGAGCCAGTCAACTAAAGAAGCTCGATGGTGGATTCTGGTTAGAATTCACGGTCTATGCCAATCACAGTGATTTGGTGAGCGTCACGAGAATTTAGTTCGTTTCTCTCACGTACTATCATACGAAAGATTGGTATAGATGGTTCCTCCTCGATACCCACCGGGTATAATATAGAGTTGGACGCACTGGTTGTCTCATTGCATTGCGCAATGTCTGCCAGTGGATACATGTCTAGCGGCCTAATCCCTTGCCCTTGCGTTCTCCTAACACCGAGGACGGTGATTCATCAGGAATGGCCGATTGTTAGACGAAAAGCCACGATAAGCGTAAAATCCCTCTGCTGTGGCTTACCCATAGAGTTTATACCCTAACGGTATGTCCCACACGAGCATAGCGTGCACCTCGAGGCGAGATATTCGCTCATTGCTCGGCCAGTCACTCAGTATGTGACGAGTGCCCAGGCAGTGCAGTGGAGTCTGAGGGTCGTTCCTCAGGTGTTTGCAAAAGTTAAGCCTCGATCTCACTGATTCGGTTAACAAGATCCAAAATTTGGGCCCGACCTGAGAAGGTCGCATTTCATCTCGGACAAAATGCACATACACCAATTGTACTGGGTACCCACCCCCTCCCCTCCCACACCTCTATATCCCCCCACCACTTCTCAGAATCCGATGACGTCATATTTAACTTTTTCATTAAAATTTACACATTACACTCATTTTTTAACGTTATTTTCCCACTTGACTTGGATTTTTTTACAAATTTTTATTGCGTTTGTTTAAGTTGTGTTATCAGGGCTAAATCGATAAAGGTTTATTGAGTTGTATTAGCCGGTTAAAATCCCGAAAATACCGAATTGGTTGATAAAGGTATCATAACTACTCCCGCAGTTGCTTTCGCACTTGCTAGTGGCAAAGAACCAAACGCAATAAAAATTTGTAAAAAAAATCCAAGTCAAGTGGGAAAATAACGTTAAAAAATGAGTGTAATGTGTAAATTTTAATGAAAAAGGTTTAAATATGACGTCATCGGATTCTGAGAAGTGGTGGGGGGATATAGAGGTGTGGGAGGGGAGGGGGTGGGTACCCAGTACAATTGGTGTATGTGCATTTTGTCCGAGATGAAATGCGACCTTCTCAGGTCGGGCCCAAATTTTGGATCTACACGTTTTTGACACTCATAAATCAAGAATATGTGCGCTAAAAAACGATTTTCGTGGATTCTACAGGAGAGGTTTGAAACATGTCCATGCAAAAGGAAAATCTCCAATTTCATTTTTTTTTTTGTTGCAAATGATGCTTTTCCAGGAAATCATTCCGGAATTTAGTATTTTTATTAAAAAAAAATCCTAATTTCACGTGTGCAGAGGATCATATTTCAACTGGGAATGGATTTTCTCCAAGAAAAGTTGCGATCGTGTAAGTGTATTTTACTAGGGCCATCAAGTCTTGTTCGAAACATGTCCTAGTGCACACAAAGAAGGAAAATCTCAAATTTCATCTTTTTATCACGTATGGTGTTTTTCCAGTAAAATATCGTACAATTTTGAAACTTTTATGAGACATTTTTCATTGCACATGTGAAAAATAATATTTCAATTTCGCAATGTTGGATAATTTTTTAAGTGATGCATAACTTGAACTGGATATTTCAACCAAGTGTGTAAAATTGTTGTTATTCTATAATCGACAGTCAAACCAATAAGTTTGTTTTACGAAAGATAGGCCAACCTAATTCACGGAGAATACATATTTCGGATACACAATAACATGGTGAGTTCCATATTTTTTAATAAAAAAAAATCATAAAAATTATATTTGACGTAAACTGTTTTGCAGTTTTTGATAAATCATAATCCTACGAAAGAAGAAGCTGAGAAAATTTTGGAAAGATTTACACGAAAAAGACCACATTCCGATGACCCGCTATCTTGGATAGAAGAAATTTTAAATAAAATGGAACGTGACATAGCTTCTGAGAAGTTACACAAAATTCAAAGGAGTGAGGTAGAGGAGTCTAACAAAGAAGTTGAAGATCAACTCATGTGTAAAAGAAAAGATAAGCTCACAGAAAAATACTTTGAAAAACAGGAGAAAAATCTTTACCTTGTAGAATATGTGACTGATTCAGAAGGAGATCAAGTACCTGCGGAAGATTTTTTATCAGATTTTGAGGAACAAACGTTATATTATTCTAGGAAACCTGCTTCAGATCATGTATATTCATCTGAAAATTGTAGTAGTGATGTATAATTTTCTATATCATTTGCAATAAAAAGTTAAAAGTATAAATTTAGAGCGTTTTTAACCCAAAAATCCCTCTTCCCTTTCTTTCTTTCGTTGAAAATTGTTCATTACAAACATTTTTCACAATTATTTAACATGGTGTATCTTAAAAAATCACTCAGAAAAAATCTATATCGCAATGAGTACGCACAGCTTGAGACAATTAGCAGAAGCTTTGGCAAAAGAAAAATCAGAGTCTGATTTGGTGCAATTTATTTTACATAAAAAGACAATTGCACAAATGATCGACCTACTTTATGAAAACAAAAATGAGATTTTACGTCGCGGTGTAGTGGAAAAAATTTCTAGAAAAATGAAAAATGGAAAAAGCATGACTATTTTGGAGAAAAAACAATTGATGGTACAATTCTTTAACATTAATGATGAAAATACAATTGATAATTTGTTCGAGATATTCTTTGGCGATCAAATTTTGGATTGTGATAATGTAGAAGCAGAATACGATATTGTACAGCAATCACATAAAATCTGCAAAATATGCTACAACAATGAATACGATACCGCTTTCCTACCTTGTGGACACGTTGCTGCTTGTCAAGGATGTGCTTCAAAAACAAGACATTGCCCTATATGCCGAGAGCAATACGTTGAGACTACAAGAATATATTTCTCGTGAAGAAAACAAAAATGAAGTCAACATTTTTTTGTGTAATGAAAAACTACAACCGACTAAGTTATAAATAAAATTGATTGTAAAACAATGAAATGAGTTTTCTTTCGCATCTGATCAAAGTATTATTATTATTTTTTTGTTTTTATGTTGCCATCAACATGAGGAATCATGTTAATTGTTTAAAAGTAGTTGCATGCAATCGAGTAGATTTTGTCAAAGAAGTTCGATACAATCATTTTTGATTGTGCTATAAAATGTAATTAAAACAATCCTGCTAATGCTGCAAAGAAAAAATCAGATTACGTTGAGAAAAAATGTCAGACGCCACTTTGAAGATTTTTTTTCACGTGAAGAAAATATTTTGATGCAGAAAAAATGCAAGATGATAAAAAATATGATATCTCTCTGCAGATTTTTTTATGTTGGTAAAATTTTTCAGTGCATTTTCATATTGATTTTTTCATGATGCATCAATGAAACATGTCGTGTTTTTCTTGATGCATAGATGAAACATTGTGTGATGTTGAAATAATTGATTGTAAAACAATTTCTTTTCACAACAAGACAAAATTCTCACAAATAATTTTATTTCATTGACTTTAATCTTGCTCACATAGCAAATATGTTGAGATGAAAAGGGAATGTTGGTATAGATAAATATTGGCATAATGCATAACCCTGTGCAATTGAAGTTTCATTTTTTTCTTCATTCTTCTTATCTTAAGAGGATTCAGGTTGCAAATATACAAGATTAAAACAATTTACATTTACGTTTTCTCATCTTTTTATTTGACATCATTTGATTTTTATACACATGTTACATTTTAAGAAATATTTGATTTACTTGCTACAAAAGGAATTTCATGAAACAGGCGAAAATAATTGACTGGTGGATCAAAAGTATTGCTGTTTGAAAAATTAGAATTTTCCAATCTTTGCACACCTAAAGATTTACAAGCATTGCTGTATCTCTCAAAATATTCTTGTACATACCACTGTACAGAACTATTGTAAATCAAAGTTGCATTTATAAATTCAGAAAGTAACATTAATTTCTCAAATTCTGCAATATTTAGAGATAAACGATCAATTCCATTATTTTGGCAGAGAATAAGTAGTTCAGAATTTTCCACAGCACAGTAACTACTAATGTTCACGCAGTTGTCAAGTTGAATATTCAGCAACTCCAGTTTCATGTTGGCATCATCCTTTCCAGCATCCTCTCCCAATAATTTCCTTAAAGTTTGTTCATTGGCACAGAACGTTGTCCATGTATTTTGGGTGAATTCTACAGCATCAATTCCATCCCAGTAGCTTACGGCACATATTTTAGCAACTGGTGAAAAATTCTCTGGAGAAAACCCGATCGTGATAAACAATGTACATGTTCGATTTAGAAAGTAGGTGTATGCATTCAGTAGTTCAGGAGTTGTATTTTGTTGTCGATTTCTTGCATATTGTTCCTCATCCTTTCGAAGTTCCTCAGCAGGATCAAGATTATATTTGTTGAAGTGCTGCTTTGCCTTCATTACATTTGGAACTTGATGTGATCTTTCTTTTGTCTCCATATTTTCAGATAAGTTATTTTGTGATTTATCACTTTTCACTAAGAAAATGTCTTCCACTCATCAATAAATCAGGGATACAAATGAGACTTTTTTTTCCAATGTTCAAATTCCTATAAAATATTTTAGGATCTTTTGATCGTACTGACGAAATTTCCCGAGAAAATTATGCAAACGTATGCAAAATGTTTGTTTCATACACGATGAAACATGTTTGGACATGTCATGTCATGTTCATATCTCAGAATAAAGTCTAGAGGTAGGATGCGAGGGGCAAACAGAACATTTTTCTAAATAAAAAGTGAAGTTACTTTTTTTTAAATTGTTTTTCAATATAATAAATAAAATTTTGTTAACATTTATTCAGGGGAGGATGAAGCTTTACGGTCAAGAACTAAAATTAATAGTATTCAGTGATGAAGTGCTAGTGAGTGCAAAGCTAAATTTCTTTTATCAGTGTAAGAACGCAAATGTTTGACTTTATTTTAGTGAGTATCGCTTGAATTTTATTTTTTATGCCTATTCTACTGAGAGTCATCTTAAAAAAAAATTGATCTTCTACTAAAGAAAGAGGATTTCATCTTCTATTTTGTGATATGTGTCACAGAAATATATATAAATTTGATAATGAGTCATCAATGAAAAATGCATAAGTTAATTCAGCATCCCTGGTACCGAATTATAGAAGTGTATACAACATTTCATTCATAAAAATCAATTTTGTATGAAAAGTTGGTTCCTATTTTATTTTACTCTGCTGACATTTCTCCACATAATCAAATTCTTAGGTAAATATTGTACATATATTTACAGATTTTTTCATATTTGCTAAATTATAATAAGAGAAAACACAAATCAATAATTCACTTTGAATAATTTTGTTCTGTAATGTTGTAAAAATTCTCTAATGTCAGAGAAAAAGAACATTGTAATACAAAGTTATGAGAAATCTAACACTTTTTACACACTTTCCCACTTGCGATCAAGAGAGTTAAATGATTCATACACAAGACAAGAAATTTTGCCCACATTGACATTTTTTCATTCATCTTTTAATTCTTTTATTTTATGCATGATACAGGAGTGCAAATTTCGAATAATCCCGCACAACTGCATAAAAATGCATACCAACATCTTTGATCATCAGTTTGTTTATTTGAAAATTGAGGATCTGAAACTAAGATTCTTGAAATTTCATGGCAGTCACCATCTGCAATAAGCAGAAATTCAATAAATTTCACGAAATTTATCACTTCTAATCTGAAATCACTGAACGAAAAATATTTTTTTAGACAAATTGCATAAAAATCGTTTGATCATATCATCAAGAGATGTGAGTGATGTGAGATACAATCATGTAAGTGGAAAAGTATGATATTTTTCGGTAATTTATGTTACAATTTAAATAAAAAAGACAACTATTGCAAACAATATTGAAATACGCAAGCTCAAAAGTTGCATGCTTTGAAAAAAAAAAAACTGTTTACATGCAAATCTCAACTCAATGACGTTTCAATATCTATTGATCAATATCCAATGAAAATGGTTTAAATTGCATGACGGCATCAACATCATGCTGTTCAATAACCAATGAAAATTATTGATAGTTCTTATCGCCAGTAAAATTAGTGAATATTGCGAAATTCCACTCAATTTGTCAATTATCTTGCGCACTGCAAGACATTTTTTTCCATGTTGCTTCATTCATCTGAAGGAATCAAATTGTCGCGCAAAGACTCATATAAATAGTCTCACCCATATGGTCTCGAGCGCGCGAAAAGGTCTCATATTGCATTTGCATTTTTCCACACTTGGACAGTGCATACAAGCCAGAGACTATAGAGAATCCCGCTTACTGCATAGGAAAGACTTCTGACAAACCTTCTATCATGCCACAATGGCACAATGGATAAGGTATTGGACTCGCAACCGAGAGGTCCGGGGATCAATTCTTAGGCATGGCAGATCTTTTCCCATATAAATTGTATAGGGAGAAAAAAAACACATGAGAAAGAGTCCACCAAAGTAATTTTCGTTAATTCAAATATTCAAAATGACTATCAGAAAGCGCGCAATATCAAAAAGTTCAAAGTTCCAAAAAGTTCAAGATGGCCGTCTAAAGTTCACAGATTAAAAGTCTAATATGATCACTGAAACGGTTCATACATTCAAATAAAGAGTATCGTATTCCATAGCCAATGAGAATGTTCTCCGCAATAGGACCGTGCTTCATAACCAATCAAAACGCTTGCCCCCCCTCAACAGTATCATGCTACATAAGCAAGCCACGCCCACAAAACAGGATCGTGCTTCATATTCAGTTAAAATAATTAACCAAATCTCCGCCCACAAAACAGTATCGTGCTTCATAACCAATCAAAATGCTTCCCGCAAAAGTATTGTGTTCCATATCCACAAACAAGCCACGCCCACAAAACAGGATCGTGCTTCATATTCAGTTAAAATAATTAACCAAAATGCAGAAGAGGAGGAGGAGGGGAGGAGCGCGGAGCGGGGAAACCGACCTGCACGTAGACCACCCACCAGAGCTATCGATGTGGCGTCACAAAACAGTCTCGTGCTCCATGGAAAGCCACGCCCACAAAACAGGACTGTGCTTCATTATTACTACTCATATTATTGGGATTAAAAAACTCTCAAGTTAGAAATAATTTTTCTAATTTCATTTGTATTATTTATCGGAAAATCACAATTTTCAATTAATTGCAAAATTGAGTATTAGTGATTAAATTTTATCTATACTTTATTTATAAATTATATTTGCATGAGAAAATTAATACTCCCTCTGTCCCAAAAATGTCGTACATTCTTTCATATAAAATGTATTAGCAAAAGTATGAGTTTTTCGGGACGGAGGGAGTATTAAAATTGGGCATCGTTCATAAGAAAAGCTTTTTTTTTTTGGTAAATACTCTATCATTATTTATTGTTTATTGTTTAATATGATATAATGCTTCTGAAAAACAACAAGAATATTGTTATAATATTCTAAAGAGATATTAAAGACTTCTACTAATTTTTGTATTAAGAATGTAAGAGTACTTCAGACAAAATGTACGTAGCTTGCAGAATTTTTAAGTCTTTTTTTAACAAACCTCGTGGATTAAAAACTATTTTTTATATTTATACATTTTTATAATTCTTTATTTTCACTAATTATCTTGATTAGTGAACACGAGACTTCAAGTCTTTAAATGTTTATATCTTCTAAAGAGGAAAATGAACAAGTTAATACATCAAAATATTTTATATCTCTTTTTTTTATTTAATTTAATCTTCTCTTTCAAAGAAATGACAATATTCTTGCTCCCTCTTTGAATTCGAGCAATAAAATTTAAGGGTGGCACATTTTTAAATAGGCAACCATACATCCATATAAAATTAACCTTAGAAAAGAAATTTTAAATTCAAATAACAGCGATTCTAAGCTTTCAAACGTTAGATGTAAAGAAATATTCTAATTTTGAGTGGACTTTTGCATACAAAAAATGCAATTTTAAATATGTGGAATTTGTGCATACATTTCATATAACTTTAATTATTTAGCATTTTTTACATTTACTGAATGTCTTCAACTATATTAGAGACATTTTTGGTCAATTTCAGAGAAATTTTTGCCATCTAGGCATATCCAAGAGGTGCCTAGATAGCTTTTGGCTATGTAGTCTCCTATCTAGTCAAGGGTTGTCGCGTTTTCAATTCGTTAACCAACTTAACGAATCCCAGAGACTAGATAGGGATACGGCAATACTGAAAAATGTGTCTCGACTACACTCACACACATTCACCAGCAGTGTACATGTAGAGCTATGTAGTCAGACTACATATATGTAGTCTGACTAGATACGGTCAAAATTGGCCCCCAGGTTTAGAAATAGTGGAAAACAACAGAAATAAGGATTCTAGTTTCTTGTCAGTAGTTATTTCTTACTTTATGATCATTTCAAAAATAACCAAAATTTATATATATATATATATATATATATATATATATATATATAAGGGAAATATTTGAGAAGCAGCCATGAATCTAGAAGAATTTATGGTAATCTGAGATTTGACGTTCGGAATTTTAATTTTCGTGATTTTGGCTTTTCGGGGTTTTGGTTTCGAGATTTTGGCGATTTCAGTCCAGACTGCACAATTCTTTAGCGACGCTCCAAAAGCTCCAAGAGCTTGAATGGGTGCTCCTATCGCACCCGCTGTATAGTCCAGACCTGGCACCAAGCGATTGTCACTTTTTCAAGCATTTGCAAAATTTTCTTGATGGTACAAAACTGTCCTCAAGAGAAGCTTGTAAAAATGAGCTAGTGAGTGTCAGTAGGAAGTAGGGACCACTACTTTTTCAATTCTGAAATAATTAAATTGCCCTCAGAATGGACGAAACTTATTGAACAAAAAAGTACATATATGGTCTAGTCTAAATCGTATAATCCTAAGTATATATATTCATTTTCAAAATAAAGTACAAAAGGGCTTAAGACTTTTTACTTGACCATCCATAACTTTTATCCAAATTAATTTTTTTGGAAAGGTTTCCACTCCCAGATAAGTCTAATCTGAGTAATAACTGACAAATTTGTATTTTTCGACAAAAATAAATATTAAACAACAAACTCTTAGATTTAAGAAGCCTACAAATTTTGTCGTAACATTAGGACATGATATTGATGAGAGGGATGTATTGCATAGGCCTTTGCTATAAACCGTAAGATGATAATCTATTACTGTTCTTTTTGCAAAACTCCTTTCTACGGCGAAGAAACGAATGACATGACAGCTTGAAAAATAAATCATATAGGACTGTGCTTTTTGGACCATTTCCGCGAAGATTCAGAAGATTAAAAAGAATCCCAACAAAATTATATTTGCAGCCAAATCAGTCGAATAAATTATTCATAGTGATAAAACTGATTTTTGTGGCACTTGAATCAATCATCAAATATCTTAACTTGTTTGTGCAGCATCTAAAGAGCTGTGCGCATTGCATCTATGTTCATTATCAAGTTAACCATATCTCCTTTGTATTATTGACAAAGTTTTGTGTAAAAATGTAATAAAAAAAAGAAAAAACAATCCAATATTTTGAACTTTGAACAATTTGAACGTACAACTAACAAGATCAACTGTAACCAATTAACAAAACGTTTTTATCCTCTCTGAAAGCACTAAAAATGTGCTTGCAAATAAAATAATTTCTTTTTCTTTCTGTGTTTAAAGAAATAATTGCATGGGGAACAAAACTTACTGTCAAAGCTGACAAATAATTCCGGCATGTCATCAATTGAAACCATTGATCGATAGTCCAATTTCGGTGGTGGTACTTTGCTGGATTTATGTGATGACGGATGAGAAGATTCGGAGGAACTGGGACTTGGTCGGATGAATGTTCCAATTGATGAGCGTCTGGATATGGAAGGAAAAACAGATAAATTTGCTAAGTTACCTGAAAAAATTTACTAAAAACTACATATGACATTTTCTTTTCGTATACATTTACATGAATATACTATGTATTTTTAATTTTGAAAGAATATACAGGTTCTTTTACAGAAAAGGAACACAAAATGACACATATATAGAGGAACAGAAAAACCACTGAGAAATATAGAATTATTATTATGGAAAACATTCATCATCAATTTATCCTTACCCGGGGGTACTTTGCCCCTCGTGTGGTGTCAACGGGGGTACTGGGGAGCCCCCAGAATCTTCGGATGGTGTTTTCGACAAGAACAAATTGCCCCCCAATTCCGATACCAAAGTTATTGGGGAACTAAATAATTTATCGTGTCAATTGCCGTACACGCAATAGAAAATATATTTGTGTTGTTTGTGTGCCAAAACAAGAATTGATAATTGCAACAGATTTATAGTTATATTTTTTTTCAAGTGTAATAAAAAAATCAGTGTAAGTGTAAAAAAGAGGTGTAATTGTGTATTTTTTTTACAATAAAAATCCATTGGTAGCATAAAAAATTTTGCAAAAAGGATCTCATCAATTAATTTGAACGAAAATATTGGAAGAATTTTGCAAGAGGATATATATATATATATATATTTTAAATTGCTTTAATAATTATTTCAAGCACAGAGATTTTATCAAACCTCAAGTGGTTAATGGCACAATAATAAGAATTATCTTGCTTACCTGGAGAATACTTTTGAAAATACACTCTGATTGGAATCACCAGTATTTGGTGCTGATTCAATCGATTCAGACTTAGCTCCTTCACCAGTGAGACCCTCAACCCACGCCAGAGGATATGACAATCTCTTCAGCATCTGAACAGAATAAAAAAAAGCTGATGTACACAAATTGATAATGCTTAAGGATCTTTAGGGCGGAGAGAAAGAATGAGTAGGGAGCACTCTTTTGAGGATTAATGGCAGTTTTGTAATTACTAAATTTTACCAATTTTACTAAAATTTAATACTAATGGTTCCTTCCGGCATACCTTTTAGATCAGAAAAATTTCATAAAGTTAAAATCCACATCCCTTTCTTTCTTAAAAGTTTTGCATATGTCTATCTTACTCTTTCGAACTCTTCTTCTTCTTTTGAACATCACACCAAATTAGATTTTGTTCAGTCCAATTTTGACAGCGAAATAATGGGATAGACTTATGCAAATCTTTTGAAAAAGAAAGAGACGCGAATTTGATTTAATGAAATTATATCGAACAAAAAGATATGCCGAAGGCATAAAGAATGGAGGAGAATTTATTTTTATCAGTCCAATTAATTAATTGATTAATTAATAATTAATTATTAATTAATTAATTAATTAATTAATAATTAATTAATTAATTCCAAACTCTTTACACTCAGAAAAATAATCGAGTAAAACTTATTCGAATCGATGTTGAATTGACTCTTTTTCGTTGTGATTTTCGATTAACTATATTTTAGAGTTGATTTTACTTCTATTTACGTGTAATATTCTGAAGAGTTGCTTTAACTTTTTTTTCCTTAAATTTACATGACAAAAGAGTGTAAATAACTCTTTTTAAGGCTGAAAATAAATCATTTTAAGAGTTAAAATAACTCGTTCCAAGAGTTAAAAAAGTCTTTTTTGGAGTTAAAATTACTCTTTCAAATCTCAAAATGGATAGATTTTGAAATTTTATGTTTTTTTTTTATTTTATCATTTTCTTTATTAATATTTTCTTAAACTCAAGTTCACTATATTCCGAACGAAATATCACGTATGATGCGCGCACATGTAATACTTTTAGGCAGATTTCTAGTTGATGTTCCATATGAACTTTGTTACACGAAAATCTTCTTGACTGATTCTTAAAACGAAAACACTTAAGCATATACTTCAGTCGAGATGAACATCGAAAAAGAGTAATAATTACATCGATATCCGACGAATTAATTAAACTCGCACGAAGAGTTGTTTCAACTCTATTTACTAAAATTTACAACGAAAAAGAGAACAATTACATCGATATTCGTAGATTTAATTCAACTCTGCCATAGAGTTGTTTTAACTTTCTAGGTTTTTTAGGTTTTTTTTAGGGTACCTTAAATTTCAATTTTAACTGTTTTCGTGGTATTTTCTTAACCAAATTCGAAAATGTTGTAAAAAAAATGCATATTTTACGTGTTAAAGTTTTACCGCCACAAGCTTTTAATTTTAACGGACTGAAAAAAATCGCTGTATAAAGCGACTAGAGGTTTAACCCAGTTCTCGAAGGTTACCAATTCCTAAATGTCGAGCAATTTATAGCTTTAAAATATTTCGTAAAATTATTTGCAAATGTTTGTAAATTTCTACCGGTGACTTACGAAATGCTCGTAAATCATAACGCACTAAAAAGTTCGTAACAGTTTGTAAGTTTTTTGCAAGCAAATGTTCGTAAATACACAAAAAAATGTTCGTAAAACGTTGTCATTTATTTGTAAGGTTTTGCCACATAAAGAAAAATCAGTAAAAGAACAAAAACTGCTCCTCAAGTAATTACGTTATGAACAATGTTTGTGAATACAAACTTTTATGAACTTTTTAGTGGGTTATACAATTTACAAGCATTTTATAAATTCCCAGTAGGAATTCCCAAACATTTACGAACAATTTTAGGAATCTCTTTTTCTGAATAATGTTCTGAACTAATCTACTACAGTTTAAGCCGAGATACGGCTTAACGTAATTATAAGCAAAATAATGATCAGACTGCATTCTTTTCAGTTTCCCACTAAGCCGTTTCTCGGCTTAAGCCTTAAATCTATCTAGGGCATAATGGAACTGTAGCATTTTAGTAAAATTATAAGACTAAGGGCCTTGACAGAATTGAGGATTAGCCGAGAGACGGCTTAGCGTAATTATATTAGAAATAATGGTAAACTACATTTCCATCATTTTCCACTCAGTCGTCTCTCGGCTTAAGTCGTTAGTGTGTCTAGGGCATAAGGCTCCAAGTAGTCGATATCAATTCTTGGCACTAGAAATTATTTAAACATCATTTTTGAATTTCATCTTAATTGTATTCTTTCATAGTCTTACAACGTTCATCAATGTCTGAAAAGTTCTAAGGGGAAACAGGGAAACTGCAAAAGATGTTTTTACGCGTTTTATACTCCGAAAGAACCGAAAAATCATTTAAAGAAATACCAAGAAGCATACTTTGACAGATCCACGAGTAAATGAATGAAATACTTTTTTTTATTAAATGCAGAATTGTCAGATTAATTTAATCTGACTACACTGAGAAAAAAACGGGGGTGCGATTAACTTCTGTTCCTCATAACTTTAAAACTTTTTAGTTGTAAAAATATATCAACATTTTTTAATGTTAATTTTACACCTTTTTACGGGTAAATTTAACATGAAAAAGGGTAATTTTAACCCCTAATACACCTAAAAAGCATAATATTTACATCGATTTCGGATCAATACTACAGGGTAAAATAAACATTTCCGGAATGTTATTTTAACTTTTTTGGATTTCTCTCAGTGTACAAATTATTTACTTAATTCGAATAAATAAATAAATAAATTAAGTTAGAGTAAAATTTGGAAAGACAGACACTTAAGTAAGAGCTGGAGTTAACATGGATTTGTGTTCTTAATAGTTCAAATTTCGGTAACATATATCAAGTTTTCAGATCTGTCCGTTACATTAATTTTTATTAATTACGTAATTTATATTCCAAACAATAAAATTTTCAAAAATTTTCTAATAGATAAAATCGAAGGGTTTGATTTAGCCATAACGACATCTAAAAATATTTTTATGACCCAGAGTACAACATATTTTTCATATTTATTTCCTAAAACTATTGTGTGCATTTTGTATACTAGGGGAAAGTGACCATGCTTGATACGATCCAAGCTTAATAATAACTATTTATTTTCTATGTTAATCAATAGTTATGACTTATCGCAATATATTTCAATAGCTAGTGCTAAGCCTCACATTTCCTAAAAAAATTAGAATCCTAGCTCTTTTTTCCTAGTTTCACGAAGCAAAAATCAAAAATAGGTCCAAAACTGTAATTTTGATACATGATATTTTATAAGTATTTATTAATTAATGTCGCTGTTCAGGAAAACTACTATCATAGGCACATAGAGGGTTCATCAGTATTAATATTTATGTAAAAATATTTTTACTTGGGGACACTGTTTTTGTGGGTGGTGACAAATTCATAAATTCTACCTGTGTCCATCCTATATTTTAAAAAGGTCCATGAATGATAATTTAATTGTGGCAACTCTATCATTAGATGTGATTCTTTCATAATTACACCTATTATAATCCGCCAATTTTATCGACAATTGACATAGCCTTCAACCCTGTTGCCTGAATTTTAAGGTTGCAGAGTGACATTTTCATGGACTCAAAGTGGAAAAATGGTTTTCGCTAGTGCCCTAATGTCATAAAAACACGGCTTAGAAAAATTACATAAAAGTGATTTTAAAACTAATAACCAGTCGTACAAACGATTTAAGCAGATAGATTAGAGTTCCGTCTAAACATTGATGTGCAATTTTTTGTATTCGGTGAAATTTTTGCAGTGAAAATGGGCCTCCGAATTGTCGAATCAATTATTATACAGGAAGGCCCCGGACCCGACACTTATAAAAGTCGCCACTGAATTTTCATTTTCTTCTTGAGGAAAATCTAAGGATTTCCAGGAACTATGTGAGGTAGGACTATGAACCTAATAAGTGAGACATTTTTTTGTCATAGTGGAAGAATCGCTTCGGTTTGTGTGTTAATCAGAAAAAAATCACAAACCTTGGACATCATTTTACAGTATCAAGCATGGTCACTTTCCCCTATGCAGAATTATAAAAAAAGTAAAAAAAGAACGAGTGAATTGGTAGGTTTAAAAATTGATTCTGATCTCTTGGAGCATAAGCCTGAGTACTCTAATCTAGTCTAACCACAATATGTAAATTCCTAATTGCTTAACTAGAAAATTAATCTAAAGTTTCTGTTTCGATTTTAGGAAATCTCGGTATTTAGTTTTTTTCAATTATTTACACGAGGATTATTATCAACACGAGGAAAGGTAATTTTGCAGTCTCAGAGCAAGTTTCAATTTTCGTACTTTTGTTAATTAAAAATAAAATTATTCATAAAAACTAATGAAAATGACTCTTGCTTTGAAATTGAAAATTTGAAATGGCAGCAATTCAGGGAACATTTTCTTCTATCTCTTTATCTCGCCAATGCCTATTTCCAAGATTTTATTGCTTTGCCCATCTTTTCTCTTTGATGTAATCTTAACTACGCCTTTGCTACTGTGAGGAAGTCATTGAAAAAAATTGAATTGCGATCATACCTTGTTTTTCTTATCACCCGTCTTGTCCGCTGCCTGATGTTCGCTATCTTCAACACTGAAGCTCACACTTGACGTCTTCTTGCGCCCACCCTGATCGAGATTATTTGATTGAGCCACTGACTGAGCAGTGAGTGCCATTTGTGCAGATTTTGGTGGACTATCGGTAAAATGTGAGGCCGCAATTGTCAGTGGAGGAACCCAATCGGAACTGAGAACAATGTCTGCATCGCTGTAGACCTTCTTCGTAGGTATTTGCTGAACAGCTGGCAGTGGCAGTGAATTGGGATCACGTATATCAATCCCCGAATCATGGCACGACAATTTAACAAGCTGCTGATCATCCACTTCTTCATCTGGCTGACTAATCACTGGTGGTGGCTGTGGCATCGATGCCACAGTCTCCAGACTCTCCTCTGCCAAATCCTCCTCATCTTCCTGAGATCTTTGACTATTGGAATGACAATTTCTACTTTGATAACAACGTCCAAAATACAATTTGATCAATTTGGACGAGGAAGAAAAAATAAAACGATCACCGATTAAAAGAGATTTAAACTTGAATTCAATAAAAAAAAAGAAAAAATAATACTCCCTCCGTTCCGAAATAAGTCGTACGTTTGGCGAAAAATTAGGGATTAAGGAATGGTTTCAGAGAATGTTTTTGTTATTTGCAAATATCTTGTGTATGAACTATCCTCCATGTTCAGGGATAATATGGGGATCCTATCACGATGGTAAGTTGAGGAAATGATATGTTGAAGTTGTCCATTATTCGCGTTTTTTTCAAAGAGCTCCGGTAGATAGTTAATTACTACATAATGGACTGTGATTAACATTACAGGCTAGAATTTGTTCTAAATTTTTAGTATGCACAAGTAGAACCCAACAGTTATTACCGATATGACATTTTTTATATCTCAAAATTTGCAGAATGAGCAATAAAAAGAACATTCTTTTTTATGTGTTCGAATATCTGGATGCAAAATGGTGAGAAATAGGGACTTGGGACCTTCAGCGGATCCCCCATAAGTTGACCCTGGAACAATTTATGTGTTTCTCTAAAACATATCCAGAATTGAAGAAAAAAATCGCACGACGTGTTTTCGAGCAATCCCGAAAAACATGATTTTGGAGGGGAAGGGGAGGGGTGTTGGCAAAATGAAGGACATATTAATGGTCTCAGGGTCAACTTATGGGGGGGTCCCCCGAAGGTCCCAAGACTGTATCTCTCACCATTCTGCACTTATTTTAGATTGAAAATAAAACGCCAAAAATAAGATATTTTTAAGACATTCGTTCCTCAACATACCATCAAGACTGGACCCCAATTTTAGTTCTGAACATTAACAATAGTTCCTTACAAGAGACAATTGTTGATTCACAAAACATTTACCAACGAACTTTCCCTTAATCCCAATTTTTCCCAAACGTATGACTTATTTCGGAACAGGAATTTTTTCCAAATGTACGACTTATTTCGGAACGGAGGGAGTATCAATTAGAGTTAGTATAAAACTCCAATTTATCTAAATATTAAACCCAAAAAAAGAAAGCATGCAAACCCTTCAACCTCCGCTATCAAATTGAATTCGGTGTTAGTTTTAATTTTTCTTCACTCCTTACTCCCTATGGAATTGTCCCAAAATGCCCAATATGGGAATGGGAGATGTCATATCCATGAACCATCCAAAGATTCATACTATCCTACCCCCAATTATTTACCTATCTTTGCTTGGAATTGCCCAATGATGATCCAATAAACTCTTTCGGCGCTCCTCTAGGCTTTTCATCTCACTTGTCACTACATCCAGATTCTTCTCGTCGGATTCTTTCGTCTCATCCTTCTGTCCTTCAGCTGCAATAAAAAAAGACATTTAAAGCTTTACCATTAATATTATAAAGCATAGAGTATATCTAACTAATAAAAAAGGCTTCATTGAACCTTAAATCTTTTGTCTCCTTTGGGACTCTGGGTACCCATGAAAAAAAGAATTTTTTGGAACTATTTAGAATCGATAAAAATCCGATTCTTTTGGATGATTACAAACTATAAGGATGTCCAAATATAGATAATTTTTTGCAGAATCCCAATTAGCTCCTGAGCTAAGATATTCATGGTCAAATATCGTGAATTTTCGATTTTCTTCTTCCTTGGAGATATTGTGACTTTTTTGATATTTCTAGACCAGAATAAGGAAAAAACTCACGGGGCCAATAAGTATGATAACTAACAATTGCAGATTACATAACAATTTTTTCTTAAATTTTCAAAAAACTTGTTCAAACTTTTTGGGTACGCTCGTCCCTAAAAATCTAGAGGTCAATTGTAAGGTTATCCTGCCAATGCCCGCCATTTGCTTTTTGACACCAACCTTGTAAGAAAATTCCAAGCGGGAGCGACATTTTTTCCAATATGGCCGATAATTTTGACATTCGGCAGCGAGGGAGATTGCTTTCAGGGAAGTTTTTCCTATTCTTCCAGATCTTGCTGAATTCTGATTGTACAGGAAGTGTTTTTTTGGCTCTTGAGAAAGCTTAATATGTCTCCAATAACATCGTGTTGAGAGAAATGTGTGTTAAAGTGTTATTGTGTGAAATATTTTGAGGAATTTGTTGGCTAGCAGGAACTGGGTGTCCTTTTTAGCATTTCCTGAACATCCCACAACATACTGGTCAATAATTCTTCTTGTTTTAGTGATCAACATTGTAAAGGAGTCATTTGACATGCAAAAATAATTCACAAAATTGATATTATTGGTTTTTGGAAAATTGAAGTTTGTTTCCTTTTCGTTCTTTTGGGGACGAGAGTACCCATGAGTTTTCCAATTTCTCAGAGGCGGAGAAAATTCTTTCTCCACAAAAGTATCATATTTGACCACTAAGACTTACAATAAAGTGAGTTTTACTGAAATTCGTTCGCTGGATATGTTGTGGTCCGGAAAGAGTTAACACTTGGAAGGACCCTAGTGGCAGCCGCTGGCAATTTAGTTTTTTTTTTAAATATATTTTACAAGCTTAATTATTCCTAATAACGGTTTGTCAAGGTCAAAGGTTAAAAAGGTTCTAAACCGCGTATATCTTAAAAAAAAATGGGGTAAAGTTAGGTTCATTGAAAAGGTCTTCGAATCTCTCTGACAAGTCTGAATCGGTATCAACCGCTTATGAGCCGATAATTAATTTTATCCTAAATGCGAATGCATTTTACTTGTAAGTTATTAGTAACTTACTAATTTACTAGCATTTTACTTGTAAGTTGTAAGTTATATGTAAGTTAAGCCAGGAGAGGCTTCCGCTGCCTACCACTACGGCTTTAAATAGCCTTACTTAAGTGGCAGCTTGGACTTTGAGGATTTGGAGAAATCTTTTCCCTGAGGCATTTGTGCCCGGTGTAGAGAGTATTACGGGCTTCAGACCTAAGGTTTAGCAACATGGCTTAATTGATTTATTTCCTTATCAAAAATGTTTTTTGAAGAAATTGTTGCTTAAGATTGAATATTAAAAAGCAAATTATCCACTCGATTTTGAGAAATCAATAAAATTGTCTGATATTTAAATTTTTGAGACCTTGAGGAACTGGGCTAAGCCTCCAGTCTGGAACCGGTATAAGTCTCTGTCTTTACGCTCTGGAAGCATCAGATTATCTGGTCGCCATTACTGAGGGGCATTCTTCCCTGTATCCCAGTTGCATTCAATTGCCGATACCAGATGCTGTCTCAATCTCAAGACGCCGAGCGACGCCGAAAGGGAAAAGAATCTTCAAAAAGTCACAAGTCCCAAGAGCAAGGGAATTACTTGGTGAGATCTAAGAAATTCTCTTCCTAAGTGGCTTCTTTAGCCTTTGAAGCCAACATTGTACATATACAAAAAAGATAATTCATTTACGGATATTTTATCGATTCATTACTGATGTCAAGACCTTTCTAACAAATACAAATTTAACCGAATCGGTTGAAGAATAGGGCTTTTAGAGTGGTTAAACTTTGACCTTAAAAAAATTCAAGATGGCGATTTTCTTATGTCATAGGTTTCTTTTGGACAAAATGTTCACCTGGACTACTTCCAAAACATATCCAAAAACAAAAGAAATTGTAGGAGCTATTTTCTAAATAAATCAGAAAATATGGTTTTGTTGAGCGTGGAAGAAAAAAAACACGCCTAGTTATATTGTAGTTTTTTTTTTCTTGGAGGTTATCGAAGACCGGTAGTTGATTATCACTTATCGTTTGAGATCTTGGACACGATTACAAGTTAGAATTAGAAAAAGATGAATTATATAACTGCTCTCTCTTTGAGTTTGAGCAGTAAAATAGGTCAACAAAGACCGAAAAACATTTTGTTGCTTTTTCTTGCTTCCCAGATAGACATGCAAAAATTTTTTAGACGAAGTTGTGTGCCGAAAGTTTAATATCGTATCGATTTTGATAATATTTTTCTGCATCCTCTATCCTGATTAGAATTATGATTTGTAATTTGTTTTCTTGGTTAGTTACTCTTCTATATTATAAATTAACACTTTGAAATGTATTATAAAATTTGTAATGAGAAGTAAAAGAATTTTAAGTAACCGTTCAAAAATGTATTTCTAGAGGCTCCTTTTGCGCTAACCGTTCTCCCTTATGAGATGATTTTCTTTTCTTTCCTTTTCTCAAATTTGATTTTTTTACTAAACGAACTTGAGCTTTTTGTTCACTAAAGACAACCAAAATGTAATATAAATTACGTGATTGACGTAATCTATTTCGACTGCACAAAATATAAATTTTCTGCGCTATATTCTGTAATTGGCTCGCAGAATTCCTTATTTCGACGACTCAGAATATAAGTCGAACAACTCGATTTTTTACAAAAATCGTTTTATTCGCTTTTTGGATACTTCTTTATACTTTCCTGTGAATATTATACTTGAAAGACAATTATTTTCAAAGTTATGGAGATTTTAAATCACAAAAACTTTATACTCAGCAAGTAAAATCTCAGCTTCAAATCGCTTTCTTGTAAAATTTGCCTACCGCAAGTTATTCGTTAAGGTAAAAAATTTTGGAAATATTTCAATTTCCAAAATTTAAACTTGTTAAATGTCTCGATTTCCCTAAAATTGAAAATGTTCCCTAAAGTGGAAAAAATATTATAAACCTACGTAGGGGAAGTGTGCCAAATTTCGGCCAGCTTCTAATTTCGGCCACTTTGAGTGTAATTTCGGTCATGGAAATAAATTAATTATAATTTTGTATGTTATCTTCGAATAGTCAATGAATTCATTTTGCTTTTAAATATTTATTCATTTTAGGATGTATTAACACAAAGATCGTTAAATTTTAGGTATAATTTGAATTTAAATTGCGTTGTAAAAACTCAGTGTGGAAAGAGTCTTACAAAAAATGTAACAGATCGATTGTGTTTCTAGCAGCCTTGTGATTTGTGGTGAAGTGCAGAAGGTTTTCCTTCGGTGTTTTTCATGAAAATTGATTAGTTTTCATTAAAGATTGTTTCTGTTTATGTTAATAGTGAATCAATATTTAAATTTCGGGTAAAATTTCCCAGCTGGATCCTGTATTTATAGAATATATACTTTTTGAGCGTCTCTCCGGTGAGGTAGTGTTGCCTATTCCGGCAACATCTTTTGCTTTCCTAAATTTCTTATTCATTTTGTGTTTTTTTTTTTCAATTTCTGAGTGCTACAATGTTCTGAGAAAAAAAACCATCGCTTCTATGAAAAAGATGATGTGGAAAAGGCCTTGGAAGAGTTCAGGAAGGGCAAATTGCTACGGGAATCTGCGCGTAAATTTGAGATGCTACTCTTTAGGTCTTCAGGACAAATTACACGGAAGATCTCAGGGCTTGTGGGTCATATAAACGTATTAAACTAAATATTAAACTCGTTCCGGTTGACGTTTTGAAATTTTCTATCCGTTCCGTCACAAAAGGTGGTCAGAAAAAAGGTGGCCGGTATTTCACTCAAAATGGCCAGAATACTACCCAAAGCAATGTCCATATTATTATTAATTTTTCAATATTTTAGGAAGTGATTTAAAGAAAACAAAGATGATAAACTATTTTTCAAGGTTCCACACAACCGTCCCGAAAAGGAAGTAACAAAAAATATCAATATGAATTAAAAATATTGCATTTCAAACTTAGGACTTCGGTGCTTATATGCAACTATGCCGAAATTTGGCACACTTAGGGTAAGTGTGCCAAATTTCGGCATAGTTGCATGCAAGCGTCAAAGTCTCAAGTTTTAAATGTAATATTTTAAATACAAATTGATTTTTTTATTCTCTCTTCTGATTGAGTGTTGCATGGATCATTGTAAAGAGTTTACCGTCTTTATTTACTCTAAAAAACATTCTTAATACATTTTAAAATGAATAAAAATATAGACATAGCTTTTGTACCCTATTTCGGCCACCTTCATTCTCATAGTTCCTTGCCCTTCGGGAATTCTTCCAATATCTTTCTCACGTCATCTCGTTTGTCGTAGCTACATTTTTTGTTATCCTTTTGCATTGTATAATCTGTAGAGTACGTAAAATGTAAAAGTTCATGGAAATTCTAGGAACAAAAAAGGTGGCCGAAATTGCAAGCTGGCCGGAATTAGGCACACTTACCCTAATATTTTTTAGTAGCAAATATTTTTAAAAATCCATTTGGCAAACTCTTTAAATAATTATCAAGAGGCGGAACAGGTATCTTTGAAAATCTAAGCATTTTTTTTTCTTTGAAATAAAATTAGAACACTGTGCATTGAGTATTTCGCGTGTTTTATCTAAATTTGTATAAATGAGCAAAAGTCGTACCGGATTTGGAAGAAACTCTTTCTCATCATGAGCAATACACACTTCAGCAATTAAAAGATAAGGTTGGCAAAACATTTGTATACGACTAAAAATGAGGAAAAGAGAGCTGATATGGGCAGAGGAATCTACAATTATGGCCATATGTACATATCCTATCCATATACATAGTATAAAAGTATTAAAATTGAACTTTGCATTGAAAAAGATTGTTAGAAGAATGGAGATTTTGTGTTGACTTACATTTGGTCTCTTTGGCTTCTCCTGCTGCTGACTCCGTCGACATTGTCTTATCCATTGATTCACGTACACCACCCCGGAATTCTGCAAGTTGTTCCGCATGTTGGAGATTTGTTGGTGTCACAAGATCCCGATCAAATGCCTTGGGAAAGGCATCACCTTCACGTCCATTGCTCGAACAAACACTTTCTTGATCATCGCATCCCTCCACTGATCCAACACCCAATTCCGGGAATGTTTCATCCTTCACCAGGAGGGAATCCTTTCCTGGAGAATGGGTATTTTCGTAGCGATTTATCTGTGGTTTTGGATAGTACACTTCGGGCTTGTCATTGCTAGCCTCATTTCCCACCCTCATATGAGCAATATCGTGAAATATTGCTGCATTTACGACCAAATCCATGGGTGCAATGACCCCATAGCTCTCAGGGCCATGTTCAATCACCAGTGGATCAGATACATTGGGATCGAACATAACAGCATTTGGTGTCACGAGAAGAACACCTCCTACAACACCCTGGCCATCAGTTATGTGCCTCACATTGATTTTGAGGAATCTCTGCGTGATTACAGGATCATCCTCATTATGATGTCCCTGGACATTTGGTGACGATACTCGCTCAATATGGCCAGGCTTTGGTGAACCAGGCCGTAGGCCATCAAGCAATTCTGTAATGAAAAGTCAGAAGTTTGAATATATTTCGCATGATCATCTAATTTACATAAATATGATCATCACATTATTAGACGTAGAAAAAATCATCTAAAAAAATATTACTCTGTAATTTATTAGCATAATTCCGCGTACGCGAGTGACAAATCATAGAGAAAACACAGCTGAACAATTTTTACGAGTTTATATTCAATTAAAATCCAATCGATACTCTGGGCCTTTTATCCTTCACGCCATGAATTAACAATCACGCGTATGCCACAATCCAATATTATTGATGTTTTAAGAGAGAAAACAAACACTCTCTGGGTAAATGAAACAGGTGGATTTATTTCGAATGAATGAAGTCGAATGATTTTTATTAATGTACAGAGAAATCTTACCACCGGTCTTTCTAAATACTGCCGTAAACATTACGACATCATATAAGAAATCACACTACACACGGTCAAAATTCTGCACTTTTAGAAAATTTATTTCACTGGAAATAACTAGAAAATATGTCAAGAAAAATGCGCTTCTCTTCACGTCAACTTGGAATTGAACATCAGCAGCGCTATAAGTACGTGGTGTATTGTTAAAATTTATGGTGTACGATCTGACAGACTCTGACATATCCAGCTGAATTTTATTCTCTTCTCTCTTTCTCTTTTATTCTTCAAATTGTGTTTATATTGCCGCGAGAAAGAGCTGGAGAATGAAGAATGATAAGAATTCCCATCGGAAAACCGATCATATGGTTTGTGTCTCGAATATCGAATTATTCAACAGACCCTGAAAGAATTATGCGAACAGTGAATATAATTTCATAGAATCCCAATAAATGCCTTATCAGTAATCACACAAATATATCGAATATATCAATAAATTAATATAAGATATTTTATTTAATTAAAAAATTAAATATATTATTTTTAATCTCTAAATTAGATGACAAAAGATTCTACCTAGTCTAATTCTGTACCTTGCTGAATGAAATGATACAAAAGTAGGTAGAAAGTGATCCAGTATCCAAAACTTTGATAAAAATTCTAAATTTAACAAATAAATGAATAATTTGTCTCTATTTTAAATTCAGGAATGCAATCCTAAAGTACTTCTAGTCATAACCAGTAGCGTACTCTGAAAAAAATAATTTGCAAAATGATGCAAAAGGAGAACACCTACTCTATGTAATTAACCAAAAAGGGTAGTAACCCTGGTTCCAATCAACTTTTTTGCAAAAATCGATTAATTTCAATCGATTTTTGGTCAATTCGAATTCAATAAACTTTGTTTTGCAAAAGAATGAAAAAGGATGCAAAAGTTTGCCATTTTGCACGCGTCAAAATAAGCAATTTCCAGTGGCTTCCAGTTCCAGTGTCGCTCAGAATTGTCAAATGGCAGACAAAATAATAATTCACAGTGCAGTTAATTCGCAAAGTGGTGATAGTTTTCGCGTGTTTTCTCGATAAATGTAATAGTGGAAAATGGGAGGAAAAGCTCCTACGTTAGAGATTTGTGTTGTGATTCACAAAAACACGGTACCGACAGAAATAAGGTGAAAATTGAGCAGTGTTTTGCAGGAAAATTGACAAACATTTTTTTGGGAAAATGAAATTTTGTGGTTCAGAAGTTTGCTCAGGTCTATGGAGTGTTGTGTGACAAATATTTTGTGACGAAAAGACCTAAATAGTGAAATTTTTGAAGGATTTGTTCGCGAGGTTGTATCCCAATGCAAAATTTTTTGACATGTTGGATGGTTCATTCCGTTCATTCAGTAATGGTCCGACGACAAAAATTCTTGCAATTGTGAGTATTAAAATGCGAAAAAATGGGCAAAATTTGCTAATAAATTAGGTAAATAATAGATAAATTGAATAGTTTTTGAAAAAAAAGTGTACGGTGATAGTGGAGTGAAAATTGAAAAGTGCGTGCAATTAACATTTTCATTGAGAATATGTGTACGTCGATTTTGTGTTAATGCGGCAGACAAGAATGCCAAATTCTATTTGTAGTGTTTCACCACATATGGCGCTACTATAGTGCTCATTTGGAGGCAAAAATTTGCAAAAATTTACAAAGTTACAAATTGGGTGCAAATTTTTGCACTCAATTGCAAATTTTTCGTTTAATTCGAAATTCATCTGCAAAATTAATCGATTTTTGCACCCTTTTACACCCTTTTGCAAATTATTTCTTTCAGAGTATTGGTCCCTCTATGGAACGTTGTGTCACTATTATCATTATTATTATTATTATCTATGATTACTATATTTTATAGTTTCCATAGCTGTATATTAGGTAGTTGTAAATATTGCTAGACTGAATAGTAGAGAGAATATGTACTCTGGAGAAAATATTGAGATTTTCTGTCTTTTGTGCCGTACTTTATTTGCAAACGTTAGACATAAGATTTGATTTTCAAATTCAATTCCAAGAAAATTGAGTTTTCATTTAATTACAATATCTGCCTATGTCAGAGTCAGGAGCTTGAGTTGAAAACAAGAAATTATCACGAGCTTGATTCAATATTCAAATTTTCTCGAAGGACATGCAAATCAAGTGAATTTGTGGTCAGGAACGCAATTAACATTCTTTTTTGTCTTGTTTGTGTCCGAACCGCAGTAAGGGAAATTTGCGTGGTATTTGAAATATTTTAATGGAAATACAAATGGAAAGAAAAGAAGAATCCTGGAATAGAATATATACATTTGTGGCGATACAGTAGAGTGAGCTTAATGTGTTGCCCAAAGTTGACGCCCACATTTTTGTCGGTGGACCAGCTGAAAAAACAGCCAGCAATAACAAGAAACTTTCGGGCACCAAGGGGAGACTGGCACACAAAAAAAGCTCTTTCAGGAATGTTTTGGGTTCACATTCATTTCCTGCAAATTTATTTGGTCATGCAAAATTATTCCTCAACCATCGTCCCCTAAACCTCTCTGACCAATCTAACTGGGCACGAGAAACTGATATGTGCACAAACTGTGAGTTTCGGGGTGGTTTATAAAACATTTGTTCGGTTTGTGTTTTACACCAAATACAGAGATTATAAATTTGTGCACTGTGTTTCAGATATACGGCTATACAACAATTTGAAAACCTCTGAATGACTATTCTCCCAAAATATTGTACCAGGAAACTATGATGGTGTATTGATTGAATACACGACAGGAGTATAGCTTTTCAAATACCATAAAATATTTGCTGGTCGAGTGTTCAAGTCGAATGGGCTGAAAAGTTGGGGAAAATTGAAACAAAGGAAATTGATTTTTTTTCCTAGGAAAAAGTAATATTCACCGTGTATTGAGTGAAAAATCAATGGTTTCACCGAATGCAGTTACATTTGCAAAAGTTTTTATGTTCCTGGAATTATTAATGACAAAAAATGCAAATCGATTTCGGCAGAAATTTTTCGTAATGCTCTATTTTTTTGTGTAGTATAAAGAAAATTTAACGAATAAATTAAAATGCTTTTTATTTTTTTTTTAAATAAATCCAGCAAACCTTTATAAGTAACTTTCAGTTTAAAGTGAAAAAAAATTAATTCCCAATCAGAACTATAGGGGAAGTGGGGAACCATTGAATTATGGCACTTTTGAAATTAGGCTTTTTTCCCCTACTTTTTACATATATGGAACTGGGTCTTACTATGATATAAGTTAGATCTATACAAACCGATTGTAAACCTTATCGCATTATGATAAGAATTAGTTTTATTTAAAACTAGGAGAAAAACCCAATTTTTAAGGTGTCCCATTTCCTCATACAGGATATAAAACAATGGGTGACGGTGGTTTATCGTAAATCATTACTAATCAACATAAATTAGGGTAAAAGTCCTAATTCAAAAATTCAAAACCACTTCCAGACGCTTTAACTTTGACAGAAGATTCAACATATTCAGTTCATATTTTTTCTGAAGAGAATTACATAAATTTGCTCCTTGACTCTTCTAGAATGTTACTGTTTAGTGAAAATTCTTTAGATATAATTTGAAAACTTCTTAAATACAAGAAAAATACGCGAGCGTAAAATGCTTCTATTGGAAACAAATTAATTCAAATGGAGACAAGGGCAAATTTCTAATTGGAGACAAACAGTTTAAGTGAAACCGCGACGAAAGTCTTCCAAAACCTTGTTGAATTGGTCTTGAGTACAGGATTTGTTCTTATTCCTGGTTTTTTCTTTTCCCATCTAAAACAATAAGAAAATCTCTCCATAAAATCATATTTCCGGGGTTTCCTAATGAAGCACTTGCAGATATTTTTTCTTTACGGTCAGTAGAATATTTGAATGAAATATACACGGATATGACCTGGTATTTTTTTCTCCTTTATTTTCTCCTACGACGTTTCGGAGGGGTTTTCCTCCTTCTTCAGGTATGGAAAATTTTGGGAAAAAATGTCAAGAGGTATAGTTGACCTAATTGGCAATTTTGACTCTCTCACTGACACTCTCATCACAACCTTCCCACAAAGAATCAAAGAATCCTACGAAACGTCGTAGGAGAAAATAAAGGAGAAAAAAATACCAGGTCATATCCGTGTATATTTCATTCACTTGCAGATACTTCAGAAAAACCCCTTTTTGTCCACGAAATAGGTAATTATTTCATTTGAAAACTTCACGTACCGTTAACAATGAAGATTCGCACTTAATTTAACTAAAATTAGCCAGAAATATGACATAAATGTTAAACGAAACGAATAAACAACAGTCACCTCATTGTGTTTTTCATTGGAAAACATGGTCGATCGATGAAAAATTCGATGGTGAAAAGGTACACCTTTAATTTTTCCGAGAAATTAACAAATAAAACTTTGTGAATATGAATGGATTTTCGCTTTACTTGGTGCAAAATTAACTAAATAATGAAACTGTGGTATAGAAAATATATAAATATAGTACTGTATTTATCATGAAAACAATGACGTTTCCATTTGAAGTAGCGAAAAATTTCCATTTGGAGCAGGTTTTGAATTAGCTTAATTTACCCTAGTCAGCAAGAAAATTGTAATTCTTATAAAATAAAACAAACATTATCTTTATCTAAATATTTAATTTGCTGAAAAATAATTTCTTTTTCAATAAACTGAAATAGGGTGGAATAACCGGCTATCGCCATGTTTAGGAAAAAATTAAATTCATTTAATCATAACTTTTGAATCCTTGTTACAAGATAAGTCAAATTTGACACAAAGTTACTTAGATGTATTGGCTCTAGATACGTGGAAACAATAATCCTAGAACATAACGCTGGACTACTTAAAAAACTGATTTTTGTTAATAATGCAAAAATAACCATTTCGTCGCCACTTTTTACCACTTTTCGCCAGTTTTGTAAAATTTGTAACCACTTCTCGCCACCCACTTGAAAAGAACCACACTCGGTTATTTTAGGCAATGCTATGAAAAGAATACATTCACCATTTCTCTTTCCTTGTGATCACTTTATTATTACTCTCTTTAAATGATTTTTCTTCACTTTTATTTGAGAAATCAAATTAGGGGCTTTTGCAGAAAGTAAACAATGCAGATTTGACAACTGAGAATGTACGAAGTGAAGTTAGCGCCGCCTATTGAAAAGATATGGCGACAGATGGTAAAATCAATTCCAGAATATTACCACTTCTCGCCATGCCTCATTTTTATACAAAAATAATATATAATGAAATATTAATTGACTAAATACAAATTTTATGTATTCCACAAGTGCAATTAAATATTCAATAGACAAATTATTTACCCAAATAGGTATTTTTGGCCTGATGAAAATTTGACGACACTTAGTACATTTGGTAAGAGATGTTGGATTCGATGCACTTGCTTAAAATATTGCTCTAAAATATGATCAAAATCGTGAATCCAAAACGAATAATTATTATTTTTCGATTCTATGCGTAGAAGCAGAAACAATACAAAAAAATTGCGACTCATTTATTTCATAAATTGCGAAAAATAGCGATTTCAATGTAAGTGGCGAGAAGTGGGGCACTGGCGAGAAGATTCCACCCTACACAACTCATATAGTAATTTGTCCATATCGATACATGATGTAAATCGGAAATAGATCGATACACATAATGAGGTTTTTCAAAGTGAATAATGTCTTTAAAGAATATTCATACTTGGACGTTATGTATAATATATCGTAATTTTTAAAACACTTGTTTCACCTACAGTCATGCAACTTAAATAAGCTTGATTCTTTTATGGGTGACGAAAATTGTATTTGTTATATGGATATATATTTGCTTTTTTTCTTAAGTAGGTGAACTGTACTAAATTTCGTCCGGCTTTCAATTTCGTCCACTTCATTGTTCCTCAAATTTCCATAAATTTTTAGTTTTATTACATTCTAGGGGTTATACAATGCTAAAAAGAAATAAAAAATGTCGCATCGACGAACGAGATGATGTGAAAAAGGCTACAGAAGAATTCCGGAAAAGCAAGGAATTGAGAAACAAAGTGGCCGAAATATTACCTAAAGCAACACTCCTTAAAAAAAAGTAGCATTATATTACAAATATTAAATTTCAAACATAAGACTTTGGCGCTTGCATGCAACTATGCCGAAATTTGATATAGGTACCCTACTTTTTCTACACAGTAGTATTATCGCTCTCATTATTATACTACAACTTAGGGCGTCTACGCACTAGAAGCAATTTTCGTCAAAAAATTTCCCTTAAAAAATTGAAATTTCTGTTTATTAATAATAGGGAAAATTTTCTTTAACAAAGCACTTTTTGAAAAAAAAAAAAATTATCGTAGTGTATCGAGGCTTTTAAGTAGGGCAAGTAGGGACAGTCGAAATTTTGATTAAAAAAATCAGGATTTTAAATGGAAAAATTGAAAATTTGAAGATTATTTGTGCTTTATGTTTGTCAGTGATTAATTAAGCGTCAATCCACGAACATGTAAAATGTTGAGAAAAGCAAACATGGGAAACTGTTTTATTACAGGCTGTGTTAGAGATTTGAGTCCTCGGCAACACGCAATGATCTTGAAGATCATAGGTGACTCCACTAAATTAATAATAATTAACTCAGTACAGGACAGTATTTCCGTACATTTGAGAATAATATGTTCTTTGGATCGAACATCAGCAATTTAAGGTATTGAAGTTATGCAATGTGTTAAAAATACCTGGGAAATTTGTAATGGGCAAACTGCTCAGAGATATCCTCGGTGAAATGGAAGCATATTACAATCCAGTGGATACTTTGAATTTCCCATTAAATACGAAGCCTATAAAGAATAATTATAAAAGGGTGCCTTTTTTTTAGGATAAATCAAAGGTTTTTCAACTGCTAGTTGTGTTGTATAGTTGTAAGCAGACGTTATACGTTTTCTAACTGACCCACTGAGACAGACCCTTACCTAGAGCCGGAAGTTTTGAAGAAAAATTTAAGTTCTTTCATTTGAGAAAAAGAAACTGATCTTGACGAATACCAGAACACTTGAATTCAAAATACAGACCCTAAAAAAGGATTTTTCTATCGATTTGTAAGGAAGATTATGCAAATGATCAAATCATTTTGTATTAAATGTATTTTTAATTAATTTTTTGACACCATAAGTCCATTGACATATGGATGATGAAACGTTTACATTACATTTATGCAAAGATATTTATTTAAGGTTTATATATTTCTCCCTTGTTTTGAATTAGAAGACTATATGGCAAAGCTGTTTATAGTAAGTTTCTTGTGTATATTACATAAAGAGAGTGAAAGGAAAATTCCTTTGACATGATATCTTAGTTAGTAGAACATTCTAGTGAAAATTAATCACATGTGGATTTATTATTGGGTCGCCATTTCTAAAATATACATACATGAGAGGATACACAATTTAGTGAGGTGAACCACATGAATATGTTTCGCCTGTGGTTATTGTGTGGAAAACTAAAGGTTTTGCAGTAGTCATTTTGAAAATTCAAAGAGGGATAGGACATTGATTTTGCAGTATCTTGAGAATATCTTGGGTACCATATAGGGTTCTTTGGTATAACAATCTGACACCTCAAATGATATCCAACACTCTGTACAAGATATGCGTATACACCAAGGGGGAAAGTTTTGCAGTGAAATGGGCCCATTTTGTCGTCTTCCCTCGCATGGCTTAACTTACAAATAACTGCCGCTTTGGGACAAGACAACATCATCGCTGTTGGAAGATAACCATCTTCGCTCGTTTGCTTCCTTCGCGGCTTCAACCATTGGAGACCAATAAATTTCTCGATTGTATGTTTAAGGTGGTTCACCAAGTGAAGTGTTATATTCTCAGCCACAAACTAGGTTCATTGCTATATTGCTCCAATTTTCAACTCATCCCCACCGCCACCTCCCTCTATCAAGCCACTTCATCTCTCCCACCAAAGACTAGCAGTTCACTTGAGGAAAACACACTCAACGCTTATTAATTAATTATGTAAGTAAGGGAAGAACATGAGATGCCCTTTTTTCTTTACTATCACACTTTGATGTGCCAAGCTGAGATACTCCTCTTATACTATTCCTAATAATGATGTACGAGGTATGACACATAATGCACACATTGTCGAGGATTTCTTCCAGGATGGGAAAATGATATATACAACGACATATGCAACATCTCCCAACATCTCACATGAATGCATTCCCAAGAAATTATGAGCGATGCGATGAGGCATGGTATGAATTTTGCAGAGTGGGCGCCTCTTTGTCAGTCTAGCTTCCATCATAATGCTTGACTCCTCTCAACGCTCCATTATAGCTTTTCCACCTACCATGGCTTTTCCGAGAAGCTTTCCCTCCCAGCAGCACGTCTTGGTGTGTATTTACTGCTGAATATGGAAGATTCATACATAAAATGTGTGCATAGTTTGTGGCATTGAACGTGACGAAAATATGGCCAAAAGCTGTATTTTCTCACTTGACTGCTCGGATTAAAGTATATACAAATTTTACCAAAAACTAACAAACACATATACAGCATAAAAAGGAGTTTATATACGTTTAAAAATATATACAAACTTCTCTACACGTAATACAAACACGAGTACGAATTTCCATATACACTCTAAACTAAACATGACTAAGGAAATCGTCTTGGTGAAAAGTGTAATGCCGAAGCAGAAATTGTCGTGCAAATGACTTTTAAATTTCACATCGAAACGAATGAATATGTTTGATGCTTGACAAATTCTCAGAAATGCAATAGACATTCAGGGAAATTGTAGGTGGTAGAAAAATCTTCTGTAATTGAATTCCTTATGTGGTGCAAGAGATTCTTCATGTTTAAAAGATTGTAGGTCAGGTATATGGAATGAAATATTTCTATATTGAAAGTTATGAAATACAGGATGTTATAGAGATACAGTGCTGTTTTGATGACATAAATCTTAGGTTAGGAGTCCTAAGACTTGCCGAGCTGTCTAAAGACTAACTGCACTTAGTATCTTAATATAGTTTATAAGGGAATCTCATTAGCTAAAGTTGGTAAGAGGGCTGACTCTTTGGCGCAGATGATTCCTGATTCGATCGAATGGCGTTAGTCTCGTCGTAGAAATATGAGGATTGTACCAACACTCATGTGTATCAAGCATGATGGAAGTTAAGTCAAGCCTTAATGTGTTAAGCCTCTACACATTGAGAGCAATTTTGGTCAAAAATTGTGTTTTTGAACGAAATTGTCTGCACTGCTGTAGGCGAAAACGTCGATTTCCGATTTTTGACGAAAATTGCTTCCAATGTGTAAAGGCCTTTAGCTCGACTTGCCATAACACTCACCTAAAAAAGTTAGCTTTGATTCAAAACTTAATGTAGGAATTGAGTGAATTAGTCTCATTCCTTGCGGGGTTGTTTCAACACTAATTTCCACACTCATTTATTTAAAGACCTTGTACCTCAGAGTAACAAAATAAGTTCAGATTTAAAATAAATTGAGGTACCGGTTCTATCAACATATTTCAAGTATTTTTCATATTTCAAGCAAAATTTCAATGATAAGAAGACAATTTTTGATTGTTTGAAAGACGGTTCTATATTTGGAAATGTTTCAAATTGTTTCCTGTAATTCTGCTATCTGTTAGCGATGCACTGCTAAATTTAGCATTTCGTGTTCATTGAAATACGAAGGTGGCAAATGATGATGCAAACAAGTTTAGTGGTTAATGTTGCTGCAGTTTTCCAAGTCTAAATGTGCTTTAACTAGTTACTATACTCGTTAAAGGCTGTTTCAGGATATTACAGTAGACTCTCTCAAATTCGGGCATTTGGGACCGAAATGTCAAACGAATCGGAGAGAAATTCGGGCATGAAATTTTTCGAAATGCAACGTTTTTTTGTTCTTTCGCATACTAATATTAAGTTTACATACTCGTATTTATGGTAAATTTCATGAAACCCCCTTTATAATGCAAAATACCATCATAACTAAGGCGAACCATGCCAAATTTGTGAATATTATCTTCATTCGAAAACTTAAAAATGTCGATAAACTTTTTTCAAATTTAACTGCTGCCCGAATTAAAAAGTAGCCCGATCTTAAAAAAGCCGAATTAGTGAGAGTCTTGTAGTTTAAAAGAGCTTAAAACGGGAAAAGAATAAGAAACCTTTATTTTAGTTGAAGTTTATTTGAGGTAGCTGATATATTATATATAATTTCAAAAAGGTTGGGTAATAAGTGAATTTACATTCTTATCGATGTACTTCAGTCGATCATCATAACAGCAGATTATCTTGAATACAGTTAAGTTCCTTCAATATGAACGACGGTTAAACTCAAAATATAAAATTTGAGATTATGTGAAAAAAGTTTTCCGTGGAGTATGAATTGGAACCATTTTTCTCTGGTGCTTCCCATATTATCACAGTATTCTTTGAATGTCCTCGAAAGAGAAAGAACTTTTCCATTCATTTGCTTTGGAGGTTGGACACCAACGCTATGACGGCGGTAGACGATGAAAACTACACAGCATCTCATTAAAACGAAAAACGAATCAAATAACAGTGATAAAATATCTAAACTTATTATTCTTGATTTATGTTAAGTGCATTTCACATGAATTCCGTTTTATGTCTTTGAAAATTTTGTTCACATTTGAGGAGTGAGAAATGTCATCTATACCCCCAAAATGTTCCTATTTGAGCAACTTAACTGTATAAATTCTTTATAAAAATTCTGTTTAACATCACATTTAATTTATTTTTGATTGCAAGAAGCACTAATTTAGTTTCATTGTCTCTCTTATTCATTTTATAACAAGTATGATGATAATATGACAACATGATGAGGAAACGACATCCTAACTAAAGCATGCACAAATTTCCAAACACAAAATGCAATAACTGAAATTTCGTAGAGGCAAGAATATGGTTTTCCAACGAAAAGGGAGAAGAAGCAAAAGTGAACTTGGTAGCTATAGAAAAGTCAAGCACCATAAATATGTAGACAAGAAGTTAAAAATTCTCATTTCCTATGACATTTTTCATAAATTTGATTTTTATCGTGAAAATGCAATTGCATTGGGAAATGCTGGAATACTGTATAATCCGCGGTTCTTGTGAAAAAGCCAAGCATCACCTTGAATTATGACTGCCATAAAATATATTTATTTGTATGAAAATAAATATACTCAATTTCCGCTCGAAATTCTATTAGGTTGATGTTGTGGAAAATTTTTAATACAATTTTTCGGTAGTATAGAATGTAAAATAGCTAGAATTTAATGCATTTTATTTACCAACAACTTCATATGGAGGATATTGTGAAGTCTACCCTGTATTTCACACCTATTTAATTCATTTCAGGTATAATGCAGTCAATTGGAAATATGTATGTAATCTTGTAGTTAATCAATATTATAATAAATTGTCCTTTGCATTGCATAATAGGTACAATTATATGGACAGTTAGGGAAAGGAAAAAAGATGCCATGTCCGATAGGTTTCCATACAGAAAAGGAAACAATAGAAAAGTCGTTCAGTTGAGTTTCAGCACCACTTTCCGTATTACAAAAGTACAACATAAATCACAATGCTTTCAGCAGTGAACCAGACAGACAGAAATAGTTGTATCCGCGTTTGCCCTCCACAGCTTCCATCTCTTGTACGGAAAACGTTAAAAATTAGCTTCCTCCATTCCTTTGCTGCATGTGCAATATGAATGGGATGACTAATGACAGTTGAGTTGTCCTGGGCTTTCAACTATACATTTTCCTACAGTCTTCTTTACATTTTTTTTCTACCCATCGTCCTTATTCTATACTGTGTTACAAGCTCCTACCCTTCCCATCATTAGCTATATTGTCAGCAACTATACATGAAGATTTTATATCTCGACATCCTATACCGTAGGACCTCTGCACATGAATCCATGTTTTACTATGTATTCTTGTATAGTCAGAAACATAATCCTATTTTCATTCTGTATTCTATCGAAGGCAGAAGGGTGCTTAACATTTTTGGCCTCACCTTGTGTCCTTTAGCTCCTAGTGCTTTGGAGGCGTTCCAACATGCCCAAAAATTACCTTTTAATGTCACACGTCACTATGGTTATCCATCCAATATTGCTGGTCTATTGTCCTTTTCACATGACAACTTCTGAGAACACTCACAGAAGGATTTATTAAATACCATCCTGAAATTCCCTTATACAGGAGGACTATTCTCCCATTGCATTTGATCATGATTTTCCTTATTTTCTGCCTCGCCTAGATATGACCATCCAATTAGTTTTATATAATAAGACCTTCTTGAGATCGTTAAAACTTCTTCAATTATTTCCAGAGCATGTTTATTTATCCATTCTTCAAAACTTTCCATATTATTTCTTTGGTATCAGCCTACATAATCGTACAGTTGGATACAATGTAGTTAGTTAAGTTGAATACAGTATCTGTAGCATTCTATTAATGACCATAGATACTGTAGTAGAGCAAGAAACATATTTGCAATTATAAAATGTTCCAACTAATTAACTATAATAAATTGCAGGTAAATTGTATAATAATTATACAGGTGACATAGGGGAAACTGGGGTACCACCAAACACTGCATTTTAGAGAATGAGACTTATAAGAAGTCATAGACACTATAGGGATGCTTGTCCAGCAAAAGAATGATCCACATAGTTAAAGTAGTTTAGAAATGAGAATCTTTTTTCGTAAAATTGTGAGATTTTGATAATTTTAGTCATTTATATATCAACTTGGAAAGTCAAACTAAAATAGGGTAAGGACTCATAATTTTGAACAGAATACTTATAAGCATCAATGTACTGAGTTTGAAGTGCGATATTTTCAATACTAATTGACTTTTTTTGTTACTCTCTTTTCAGAAGGGTTGTTTAGAAACTTGGCAAGGGTTTATTGTCTTTGTTTTTACTAAAATTAGTCTTAATACGTTTAAAAATGAATTGATATGTTGAGGTGAATTTGACTCTTATTTTGGACAACTTGGTTATTAATTTGGACAAGATGGCTGTATATCTGGACAGCTAATCCGCCTTAACAGGATGCCCATTGTTCTTCATTTCATGAACCAATCTTACCAAGTCCTCTTCCTGTTCATGCAAGGGAAACGTAGAATGTCACAAGAAGCCCGGAAACTTTCTATATCATTCATTAAAGTGAGTTGATTTCGGTACTCCAAGTACATGCGAATTAGCGTATTCCTTTTAAGGCTTTTGGCCTCTTTCGTAGAGATGATGCTCCTTTGTTTCTCCAGGCATTTGTCCAACATAGTCATCACAAAAAACAAAACTTCACGAAATTTCGTGAGAAAAAACACCTGTCCAAAATGAGGAGTATCACCTCACTGGTGAATCTCTTAGAAAATTTCCCATTTTTCTCAAGAAAAATCGAATTCACAAGGCAAATCTCATTTCAAGTCAAATGTACAAATCACCATTAACGTGAAAAACACAATATTCAATAATATCACTCAAAAAAGCGAAGAAACATTGTTAGTACTTCACCATAGCTAAATAAGACTGAAGTAAACACGAAGTTGGGCACTCAATGGGTGAAGTGGTAAAGCACTCGCTCTATGATGCAAGTGTCCCGGGTTCGAATCTCCTTTAGGTCACCAGAAATTTTTCTGGCGTTAAGGGCAGAATCACATTGACAGTAAAATGCTCACCATTACCGTCAAAGCCCTCACCGTATTTCGTTAATTTACGCATTTTCATTATAATTCTTACGCAAATTCTCAATTACCGTGTTACATTATCTCATACTCGGTGAAATAAAACGAAAATGCGATAAACGGTGAGCAAAAAAACTGTACGAAAAACTGTAGTAGAAAAAAATCCTACAGTTTTTTTTTTGCTCACCGTTTATCGCATTTTCGTTTTATTTATTCAATTTTCTTAAACTATTTTCACCTAGTGCTATTGAGTATGAGATAAGGCAATACGGTAATTGAGAATTTGCGTAAGAAATGAAAAATCGTAAATCAACGAAATACGGTGAGGGCTTTGACGGTGACGGTGAGCATTTTACTGTCAATGTGATTCTGTCCTAAAGGTGTTTGGATTGCATCCAGTGAGTTTCACTGCACTTGATTCCACGGGGCATGGGACTGACAACCTAATCCCGTACAAGAAAAAAATTATTATATTATTAAACACGAAGTTCCGTCATATTTGTCGTAAGCAATTGCTCACACTGAATTTTCAACAAAGCAATTTTAACTCAAATAATATTCAAAATTTAATGTATTTAATGTTACAATCTTCCAAAAGGAACAAATATTTAGATAGAATTCATTATTCATCAAATATTGGAAAAAAATCCATAATTTTAATCAATTTATTTTTAGTGTCCAATTTTATCCTCAAAGTGTCCAAAATTAGAAACTGTCCGAAATTATGAGACCTTACCCTACTTAGCATGTAAATTTCTCAACTTAAAATCGCTCTCCTGTAAAGTTGACCATACGCGACTTATTCGTTTTATATTCTGAGCCGTCGATTTGGCATATACTGGAAAGAAATGACAGTTGTTCCTCTCTACATAATCATAAGCAATTTGCTTCAAATAATTTATATGTTGACAGTACTTTATTATAATATTAAGTGGATCAGTGGAAAAAAAAATAGGGGAAGGCTTTAAGACTTTGCACATACTCTGGATCGGAATCTGACCCAGTAAAATAATATTTCAATAACTAGTTTTAAAAGCCACACATTTCCTGATAAAATTACGTCAGATTCATTAAAGAAATATGAGACTAATATGAAGCAATATGAAGTATTCGAAGCCAGAGTGTGTGCAAAGCCCGAAAGCCTTCCCTTACTTGTAGGGACTAAGAATTTTTAATTAGATATTAGGCTTCAGAAGACGTGCATGAGTTCATAGACACTATAGAGATCCTTGTTCACTGAAAGAATTGTCGAGATAGTTCAAGTAGTGTAGACACAAGATTCAGCATTTAGAACTTACTTCATGGTACTACCACACTTTCTCCTAGAGGATAAAACAGCAGTGCAAACGATTTCCTTAAAAAAAAGTAATTTTTTTACAAAAATTTCTTCCAAGGAGGATTAGCTATGAAGTCTCTAAGCATTATAAAAAAAGTCATCAAAAAGTAGTGAAAATGATTTCCTTTAAAATGCTCCAACTTGATGAAAATCTCACACGAAACATATCTTAAAATCACGAGTGGCCATTAGAGTATTTTTCCAGTTGAACTAAAAATAAAGATCAAGATACAATAAAGTTAGAATGATGAGGGGTGTGATTTATGGTGAGAAAGGTATCCTCTGTCTAAAATATATCATAAATATTAAAATCTTGTCAGAGTCGGTTAATGAACACCGAAATTTTAGTCTTACAGCTTGGGTCAGAGTGTAGCTTGAACAAGAGGGAATCCATAGTTGGAAAAGCTACTACCACGCTACAATATAACAAAATTTCATCCAAATTGAAGATGGTAATTTCAGGATATTCGACAAAGAATTTCCAAAAATTGATTTTTCATCGCAATCATCTTTAGTGTTTGTTCAGATGAAAGACAAGTAATAAGTTTACGATAAAACATAATCTATCGTGATAAATGTGCATACAAAATATTAAGAGTGAACGTTTCAAAAGATCAAATATAATCCATCTTTTTGAAGAGGATCAAGTATTATCCAATTTGACACTTTTATTTTTAGTGTGTTACGATCAATGTGACGTCATAACCTTTACGCACCGCTTATCGTGATCTATATCCGTTCTACCACCAGAGGCAGTTATGCAACGGCCAGACGGGTGGGGCAGTTGGGATCGTTGGGATGGAAACCACAGAACTCGATTCTAATGCCGGCTTCAGACTGGAGGTTTAGCCCAGTTCCCGAAGGTCTCAAAAATCTTAATAACAAGCAATTTTATCGATTTTTCAAAATGAAATGAATCATTTGCCCTTAATATTTAAGCCTAAACAACAATTTCCTAAAAAATCATGCTTAATGAGGAATTAGATGAGTTAAGCCAGATTAGGTCTGAAGCCCGTATAAGATAAGATCTGAGTGTCAAAAATTTATGCTCCAACTGACAATGTAGAGTTTCACTTCGGACCACAGAAGCTGTGAGATAATAAAGAATCTATGAGCTAACAAAAATAAAACTGATAAATCATGACTTCTGGAAGCTCAACAAATCTTACTTTTGCATAATTCTGCCAATTTCTCTGGTAAAAATATTTTTGGCAAAGGAATCTCACAACCTCAGTTGGATTTTCTTAAAGGACTCTGACCCCTCTTAAGAAGCCACACAATATTTTTTCAAGTTGAAAGTTCATTTGGTGTATTAGAGAAATATTTCCTCTCATTATGAAATGAACAATTTTCTTTTTTTTCCACTCTCTTGAAAATTAACGAGATGTTCTGCATACCACTCACCACCTGTTCAACAAATGCTACATATCCTAATGCTGCCACATGGTACACTTAAAATTTAATTTAAATTAATGAACCATTTTGAGTTCTCCAAGCAAAAATTATCTGGTTGTATCTGCACAATTAGTTTATCATGAGTATGAATTAGGGTAATTGGTTGATATTCGACTTTGTGAAAAAGTGCACAATTTAAAATGACGATGGTGGGAGGATAGCAGTACAAAACAAATTGATTCATCCACATAGCACCATATTCACATACGATGAGTTGAAGATAAGCTTTATCGAAATTGGCAAACTCATCTCTTCGGGACGTTTTTTTGAAACTTTCATACCCCCACCAATCCATGCCCCTATGCACTGAACTAAATTGAATTTTTATGTTGACTCACGATTATGTAATGTTTATTTTTTCACTGCGCTTCAGAAAGGAAATACACCAATGGCTTTTTTCTATTCATACATTACAATTTTTCAAGTTACCATCTCTAAAAGCTTCAAATTACATTCTACAGTTGAATTCAATTTCCATTTCGTTCTTCGTTTGCATCATGATTCGAATTTAAAGGTAGCTAGCATAACAATATCTATCCACAATAATATCATAGTTTGTTATATCTACATTATGTATATCTAAATATAATACCTGTTTCATACAGTTAGTGAATAAAAGAATATATCGTGTGATGTTTTATAGATAACTTTTCTTTTAGTTATTATAATTTTATATCTATTGGTTTTGAATGATGTGTGAGTTTCATGATACGTTTTAGGAAGTGTATAAAATTCCTTTTTATATAACAGTTTTCTCGGTCAATTCCATCTGTCACCCATCCATCTTTAATTTTAGCAGAACAGACATTGCATTTTTTCCCCAAAAAAAACTGTATAGTTTTTGCAACCATTTTGGTAAACCTATCTTCATTTATACGAAAAAATGGCACAATATAATGCCGACAATTTTATTCTCGGAGAACACAAGCCTTCTGGTTGGAGTGAGAGATGTACAACTCCCTTAGCAATATATCCTTCTTATGTCGTGCATATACCACTGGTAATTTATATGCAAATATTGTGGAATTCAACTATATTGAAGAAATGAAAAAAGAAGAAAGAGCTTTTATTGCACCAACTGTAAATTTTCTTCCTTCCAGCACTGAGCTTCACTTGTACCAACGTTGGGGGAAAAAGCAAGTGAGAAAAAACTTGCGTGCCAAAATAAAACTTCAAAGCTCATTGTATTTTATTGCAATTGTCGGAAGAATGATAGAAATGTGGAAGACACGAAGAAATAACTTTTCAGCTCTACAAATTTTGGCTGTTTCATTAGGACTTTTTTCAAGAGTGCAATAAACATGTATATAATATTATATATAGCTATAGGAAAATAAATTGCAGTAAACAACACTAAGCTTGCAAAAGATATTATTTAAATTATTACAGTCAATGAAATTTTGAGTTCATAAACTCAAATTCGTAAAATATTTACCTATAAACTGACTATAAGGCTATAAGTGACTATCTATAAATGACTAGCAATATAATTTTTTTGTTATGTGTTATTAAAATTCATTTATCAAAATATGATAGTTAGGGGAGACTGAGGCAATATCAGAAGGCTAAAGCTTTTTCTTTTATTTTCAAGATGTATTCGTTCAATACATACGTAATTATATTAACTAAATAGCCCAGTTCGTTTCTATATTATGCCCTGTATTTACTCGAGAGACATTAAATAGTTTTTCCTACACAAAATCAGGCGACTTGTTTCAATATTGCCATAAATGTCTGTAGTGTGTATGGACCATTAGGTATTGACTTTATATTTCCATTTTCCATACATTTCCAATATATAAATTTATTGTCCAAAAATTTTATATTTTGGAAATTCATTTTTGAGTCAATTTTGAGTAAAACCAAAAGAACATGGTTTTGGAGGAGATATAGGGGGGGGCTGAAGGAGGGAAAAAGTCTAGAGATATTGTTTTTTATTGGGGGTCTTCGATGACTGGATGTCGATATCTCTTGCCGTTTAAGCTTCATAACGATGACAAGTTGAAAAAAGGACGATTATATAAGTCCTCTCTCTTTGAGTTCGAGAAGTTTACTTCTCGAATTCTAAAATAGGTGAAAAATCCCAATTTCAAAGCTGGTCCACATTTAAAGGTGCCCCACATCCCCCTAGGGGGAATTTTTATTTAAAAAAAGCATGTTGTTTTTTAATTTTTAATACTCTGTAGAGGTCCTTAAAGTATATCCATTTTGCATTTTGTTCAATTAAACAATTACCTGAATTTACATTAAATTTTTCCCAAAATCACTAAGGATCAAAATCAGTTTACTACCGGTTCATAATCGATTGAAACAGGTCCAGATAGGTCCAGACGGTCCAGACTTTTTTCAGACATTTAAAAACGAAAAACCATTATAAAAGCAGATAGAAACAGATGGACAAAAGTGTATCGTCGAAACTTCATATTTTCAAAATTTTACTAAACTACGCCATTCTATGGATTATATACAGTTCAAAATTATGGACTTACATATACAGCTCTTTCTGAGGAGTTCGAACTGTAATAATACTGTCTTACAAAACCCAAATTGAAAAATATTATCAAACACATCATTTCACTTTAGCACAGTTTTAGGTGTTCTATTTTCGCAGTAGTTCGATTACTCATTAAATAACATCTAACATTACAAAATCATTTTATGTATTCTCAAGATGGTTTTGTGTAATTACCTAAACAAAAACATTATAGAGCCATAAATTCTTGATTCGTTCTTGTCTTAAGATAGAACGACAATTATGGTGGCAGATGATAAAAACGAGAATTCTAAATCATTAAAACCTAATATTCTCAATAAGATCATTTTAAAAGTAAGTTTTAAAATTTTTAACAGTTATGCGTTGTGCAGTAGGACATTTTTTTTTGTTTGTTAAACCTCTCTTGAGTGAAGACTGAGAATGGCAATTATAATTAGAAAACTTCCGCGTCGTTCTAACAAATCATTTTCCTTTATCATCAGCAAATACTGGAGCAAAACAAACACATATTATACATATTTATACTGACATTTACTAACTGTGTCTGTGACTCTATGAGAAGTCATGTTGGGTAAAAGCTTTTGACATAAAAATTCTCTCTGAAATTCATATATACATTGTGAATAAATTGTGCGTTAGCATATAACAATGGTTTGCAGAAATAACTTTCAGACAGAAACAATTCAAATAATGGAGTAATTAAATAGCTTGCCTCTTTTTTCCTTGAAACTATACACAAGAAATGGCACGAATTCTCGAAATTCTTTAACAAATAGAATCCCAAGATTGGGGATATTTATTATATGGATTATGTGTTTTTTCTGTTCTACCGGAAAATACCATGGAAAAATAAAGGATATATGTATACAGGGAATAGGGTATAAGATGAGTGAATTTTATTTAAATAAAGAATGTGATATATTGTTGGAAGGATATGAGAAAAAAGTGAGTTTAACTGTTGAAAAATATGAAACCATCCAAAATCCTTGTGAGGCAAAAATATTTTATGTCTCTTCTTTTCTAGATATACATAATACATGTATATATTTTAATACACATTGAGAGAGGATATGCTATACACGTGCACCAAAGAATACAGATGTATAATACAGTAAAATCTCCTTAAGTTCATGTTACAAGTCGTAGGGGAAACTGAGGCACTTCCGAACAGGGGTAGTTCCGATTCAGAACAATGCGATTTTTAATTACATATTAGACTTTAGAGGACGACACTTATATGAATACATAGATATTCTAAGTATGCTTGTCCAGTGAAAGACAATCTACATAGTTCAAGTTGTTTAGAAATAAAAATAATTATGTCCTAAAATTACGGGAACTTGAATATGGGATTATTCAAATTTTTATACAAAATTATATTTCAGATGTTTCGCAATGAAATATAACTAAAAAAGTATATTTTTAGTGTTTATTAAGGCTGTGAGACAGACGCATGTACCAGATAATTTTGTAACAAAAGTTGAAAATGTACGATTACATAATCCTTATTTTCCTGGAAAATTTAATTGTATTACAGCATCATTATTTGCCTCAATGACTACATTTTTTTCTAAAATTTACTGTGATTCTGGAAAATCAAGTGAAATACGTATCTTTCAAAAGTATCCGGTGGTACTCCACTTTCCTCTACTACAGCAAAAATGTCATATTCTGTTAATGTTTAAAGGAATTCACACCTTTAATCTAGTGTGAATTTTAAAGTATTTATTAACGCGATTAGACTAAAGCAATGTAATGAGATAAATTCTTGGAGAAAATCCTCCCTTAATTTTCTTTCTGTGTATAAGAAATAATTTTCATTTATGTACTGCAATACGGGAATTATTAATTCAAGAAGCAACTTCCACATTATATTATTTATATTTCTTTCTGTATTTTGACAGTCTCTTGAATGTGGACTTGTATTTATACAGAAAATCTCACGAGATAGCACATTGTGTGTTTATTTGTATGAAATCAAACTGAATTATGATTATAACCTGTGATTTTCTTATTCAACAATTACTATGTAATACCATGCTTAGGGGCAATTACTCATCATACTGAATCTTGGAGTAAATTTTCACGCCATATTCCCCAAAGAACTAAAATCGTGAATTAGCACTTGGTGTTTGCAGTGTTTTTGCAATTTTAACACAATTAAAATGAATAAATGGCTGAGAGGGATGATTCTGGCAGTTTAAGGGGTGGCATGATAATTTGTTGGATGTGTTTACATTAGCAATTTGCATACAATTTGACTATACTAACACTTGATTTGTTTTATTTCGAATATAACTGAATTTAATTAAATCAACAACTTGCCAAAAGAGGTTACATTTTCTCCATTCTCATACTCTCAAATATTGTTAAGCACAGTTGTCCACACGATCCTCTTCAACCAATATTTACCAATGTAGACAATTTATGACTGAGCATCTCGAATTGAGGTCAATTTGGTATTTTCACCCATTGTAATACGCGTTTTAGGCACGAAAAGGAAATAATTATGGACCAATTGGAAATTTAGAGAACAATAGAACTACCAACTTTCAATAGCAGGATAATTGCTAAACTCATTCATCTGGAATATGACAATCATTAGGCATCACTTCAGTAGATGAATTTCCAACGGACTTGACATTTTGATTAGCCATGTATTCAATGAAATATTTTAAGTACAATGTGGGTAATTTGCGTTATTTACGTCTTCTTTTAAGTTGTAGGATGAGAGTATTTTATGGAGGCTTGGAATTCTCTGCCATCGTTTGTTTAAGTACAATATACTAACTATACAGACGTTGGAAAAATATTTGAGCCACCCTTCAACTATGAGATAAAATGTCTAAAGATTTAGTAAATATTTTAGTGGGCACTCAATGGGTAAAGTGGTAGAGCACTCGCTCTATGATCCAAGTGTCCCGGGTTCGAATCCCCTTTAGGTCACCAGGAATTTTTCTGGCGTGAAAGGTGTTCAGATTTTATCCAGTGAGCTTCATTGCACTTGATTCCACAGGGCATGGGACTGACAACCTCATCCCGTACAAGAAAAAATAATAATGCGAGTCTAGAAATCCCCTTGTGGAAAGGCCTAGTTCCTTCATGGAATGTTGTGCCAGCATTATTACTATTATTATTAAATAATTTACTAGGGGAAACTGGAGCAGAATTAGTCACGTATAGTATTAGATAGTGGTATCTTATAGTTTGCCGTCAAAGGAATATTGAGGAAACCACTCATTATTCTAAATATATAATTCCCTTACTATTCATTAAAATATTTATCAGCCTCATACAAAAATTTTTTGTACAAATTATACGCAATGGAAAATTTTATTTGGTGGCTAATTCTACCCCGGTCTCCCCTATCATTTGAAGATTTTCTCTTTTGAGTTACAAGCTAAAACACTTCATATTTTTATTGCAAAAGGTCATTACTTTTAAAATTCTTAGCCTTAATTTTTTTGATTGAAGGCAAAAAAGAAGAACTGGGAATTGAGGAGAAAGAACTCAAAAGATAATGATATAGATGGAAGGAAAATTAAGAGGAAGATAAATGTTTTTTTTTTAACAACTTGCCCAAATCGATTGAGAAATATTTCTTTACGAGAGTCCTTTTAATCTTTTCATGTTCTATGTTTATGCTGACTTATAGAACAATCTCTCGAAGACCCTAAGTGTCTATCTCTTACAATTTTTACTCTAGTTATGGAATATAGAACGGTATAGTAGACAGGATATAGAATACCAGCATGACGTCATTTAGGAATTATTTGAGAAAACAATTAAGAATTTTATATAGGGCGTAGTGGGGCAACATTGAATTGCGTCAGATTTGAAATTGAGCTTTTTTTTTAACTTTGAAACAGGGCTGAGCTTTCTCATCATTCGATTCAGCTTCCCAATTCGTTTATGGAGCTAAATTATATCATGATAGGGTCCAATAGAAGAAAGAAGCCCAATTTCGAAGCTGTCGCACTTCCCCCTATTCTCTCTCAGCACAGAGTTCATTATAAATATAATCACCGAAATAGTTCCATAATTCAGACAATCAGGAATATTTTGGAACGTTGCTTTTATGGAACTTTATATGTAATTTGCAGAATTAAATCTTACTATCACAACTATCTTACATATCGTCGGTTCCGAAGAAGACTATTGTAAGTCTACTTACAGTAGTATAAAAAAAAAATTATATTGATCAAGATATTCCTGGAAAAGTTACAAGAAAAAAACTGAAAATCAGCCTGCCCGATTATTGAGTTTTTAGTCCACAATTTTACTGTAAATAACTTAAAAGTAGCGTTAACCAGAAGATATTCAATGCGTAAGTGTGATACAATAGTTTCGAAAGCTAAAAATATATTAATTCCAGTGAAATTAATAAAAATAAATTTTAGTTGTCAAACTTTAAACCTCTCTCCTGAAAAGTCGCATTTTAGACTTACAATAGTCTTATTCGGAACCGACGATATAGGTCTTATTTACAGTTTAATAACCTTAAGTTTTACCTTTTCGCAAAGGTGCATCTTCAAATTGAGTCACAGTGACTATATCTTTGCGATGACTGTATATCGCTCCTTGGAAATTACTAAGGGCCAACTCACTTTTTTGCAATCTTGAGATTTTAATGCATTTAAAAAGAGAATTTAATAAATTTTCAGATAATATAAGTAATTTTATTTTCAAGTTCAAAGTTTTCACCCTGGAGGTTGGTCACCAACGCTAAGACGGCAATGGCCTCAATGTATATTGAGTTCAGCATGAGTATTTGTAAATGGTAATGACTCAATAAATACATACATACATAATTAAATTTTGTTATTAGAAAAGTTTTTCAAAATTTTACTCTTTTTGATTGCTTGCGCAATCCTTTTTGACATCATGAGGAACAATATAGGTTTTTTGTGTATAAACATTTGTGAAGCAAGAGACTAACTAAAGCAGGATGGTCTCTTGGAATTTTAAGTTCACGAAAATTTGCACATAATTTAGAATGTCAGGGGGCTAGATTATAAAAAAAAACATATTTCGAAAAGTAAAAATATGTTATGTTTTGTATTAGTGCTCACACAAATAGGAAAGAAATAAATAGTTTATGTTCGGTCATTGAATTGAAACAATTATTTACAGAAATTTGAAGCTTTCATGCTGTCTCCTAAAAAATGACTGAAAATGAGTTGGCCCCTTGTAGTTCCAGGAGTGATATATTTCAGGAATTAAATGCGCCTGAAAATAATTGCTAGTTAAATTAATATAGCAAATGAAAGTACAGTAATTTTTTTTTGTGATATCGGATAGATGAGTAATGTTATCTACACCTACAGTAAGTTAAAAAAAAATCAAAAAGAATAATAATTTAGACACTAGAGACACAATTAAAATTAAAATTTATCAATTGTCATTGTAATTATTTGCTTTTCAGATCATGTTCCATTTGATATAAATTATATTGAAAAAAAGGCACTCGTTATTTCACCGCATATTATTTCTGAATACATTACTTTCAGTGTTATTAATTTTTAATGGTTCAACAAACCATGTAGAGTTTGAAATAGTGAAATTTATTGTATATTGTACAAAACCAAATTAACAATGTTACTCGATATGAAAAGTATATCCCTATGGACATTGCTCAATTGAACATATAGAAGGGCTTTCAATTAAAAGCACTACCACGTACATGCAAAAGGGAGGTAGAATACTACAGGGTGCAATTAATATTTAATTTAAATATAAAATGAATTCATGCGATAAATTATAATTCAACTAATTACTCAGTTATACACTTTTATTTTTTGACTCAAAATTTAATAATAATTAATTAATTTTGTACATGGTGACATTTTTTAGTTCAACATGTTGTATACCCTGTATTATCATTGGGATTCTCGAGGCAATAACTTTTCCATTAATGTTGATAGAATTTTTGGTGTTCCAGACAATATAATTTCATTTTGATGCCTTGAATTCGACAACACACTATGTATACGATGAATTGTTTCCTCTGGGAAATTTATTGAATGACCACTGGGAGTAAAGTCTCTGTGGTGTATTTTCTTAGAAAGAGAAGTGCATGGCGTCGGATGTGATAGAGATTTCTGGTGAATAGTTTGATATGAGAGCTGTAAATTGATGAGACGTCTGCAATTGAGGAAGGAAAAGAAAAGAATTTGTCGCAATTTATTGACAAAAGGATCTCATGAGTAGCCACGAAAAGTCATGGTAAAAGATCTCCCCGGAATGAGATATCCTTTTTGTTATTTCCCGCATGAAAAAAAAGGGAGAAGAAAAACACTAAAGATCGATGTACTAAAAAATGACCTATTTCCGGTTCTTCCCAGAATTCAATCGACATTTCCTCTCACAGTCTGAAGACACAGTCCAAGAAGCAGGGCATGTCTCATGGAAGCATTTCAAAAAGAATCAATTTCCGCTTAAGAACGTTAGGGCATTCTTGTGAAAGTAGGAAATTTGAATATCCCGCCTGTCCCTCTCGTCTATCCCATAGGCTTCTCTTGGTGGTCACACATACAAGTCATGGTTAATGAAGCTTGTAAAAAATGTTGTTCCACCCGTCAACAATGAAGAAAATGTTTATTGTGGGATGAAACCAAGAAAAGATTTGCTGAGAAAAAGCAGAAAACTCATCAATATTAATATTCCAAAGCTAGAAATTCAAGGCAATACCGCATATAAATGGGAGACCATTAATTTTCAGCTTTTCTGTATACATTTTCACAGGGTCCAACAGCCTTCAGCTTTTTGCTATCTTTTTTTTTTGTTATTTTACGAAGAAAACGAAATTATATAATATGACGTCTTCATTTTCAACCGTTAACAAATTCAGTCAAATTTGAGGTTTGTTATCAACACAAATAAAAAAAAATAAGCCAAATTTTAAAATTATGGATATTGCGCAACACCCTTTGAACTTGCATAGATGAGAAAATGTTAGAAACAAGTGAAAATATAGCCCCAAGAGCTAGGAGATCCAGGGCTAAGTCGCATATACTGTGAGAAAATTTTAAGAATAATAATTCCTTCATTCAATCCCCCGCGGGAGGCAAATAAAGAAATTGTTTCCCTTAAACAGTAATATATGACAATTGTTCAAAATTTATATTCATAACCATTTACTCTTTTATGAATTTTTCTCTGAACCTTAAGGGAGGGACATCTGCAGATTCGTGACTCACATTTTCAATTTATTGAATACATTTTTCATAGTTGAAACTAAGGGTTGAAAACTTTAATAATACTATAGCGTTATCAATCGTCAGCTAACCACATCAGCAAATTTTGCAGTGGAACCCAATTTTCAGATATGGCATTATAGTCTTTCATATTTCAACATAAGGCACCATATTCGTCGGTTGTAACAGCAACTCGGATATGCGCACATCCATTGTGTTGGCATCTACTGCAAAAGACTACACATCGATGAGATATTCACGACAAATGCAGACATAAATGTAATGCAGATAGCCTAGTTGCTGATACAACCAACGATATATGTAAGATTGTTCCCTCATCTCTTGTTAAATAAAATCAAACATTGTAAGAAGAACTGGGTTTGGATTCAGCACAGAAGACGAGTGAAGAAGTCAAAAAAAAAATAAAGGGAGAAAAAAAAGATAACTTCCATATTCCCTAAAATACATATACAACTTTTGGATGGAGGGTGGTTTAAGATATTAGGATTGGAAAGTATATAGAAAAGTCGAGTGGCGCAGAATAGAGAGAAATGTTGAGTAGAAAGGAAAATTCAAACAATAAAGTGAGCATCCAGCTATCAATCACTTCCTGGTACATTTTTGTGGAGAAAAGGTCTGAAAAGCGAATCCACAAGGATTCAAAACAAGAATCTCTCGAGGGGTTTTCCTTCCACACAAAAATGAGTTCAACCCTGAGAGAACGGTGACCCTATATATTTGAACAGAATCTACCACAAGGGTATGGACAAGACGTTTGTCGTAAAAAGAAATTCATATTCTCTGCTTTTGACAGAATTTATAGTCATAATGCTCAACTAAAATTGATCAATTGTTCTAATATTAAATTGAAGATACTGATTCTCTTGAACTTTCAACTCATAGTCCTTTAAGTGCATTAACACAGTATTTTAAGAGATTTCTAAATTCTGTTATAGGAATTTAGATAAAGAAATTATATATCTAAAGGGAACTGGGTTTTCACATAATATAATTTAGATAGATAGAACAATTTATTGTGGATATAAATTGAATTATGGTAAAGCCCAACTTATTTAAAAATATGTGGAAAAAATCATATATCGATATAGCCACACAACTTAAACTAGCCTCCCAACCCACCTCTTCCTATATAAACTAGAGATAACTTCGTGGACAATTTATTATAACAGTCCGCTTCATGAATATCAATATATTGAATTTATACAATTTCTTTATTATCACAAATCCAAAACTTCTATACATCAATATTCTTCAGAGAAGTTACTCAAAGGAAAAAAGTATTAAAGAAACTTTTCAAGTTAAAATTGTTAAAAGTCTTTTAAATTTTTCTATTGAACAGGAGAAGTTATAAAATAACTAACGAAGAAGAGAGATAAAAGACTAGATTAAATTATGAATAAAATTGAATTGAAAATCATTAATGCATCCTTTGTCGAATGTTCGAACTCGTGAATTAAATGCTTTAATCCTAAAGTATTTTTGCATTATTTGTTCAGATAACTAAAGTTTTTCGTACTTCACTCGAAATTCTCAACGAAAAGTACCTAATACAATATCATTTGAATTAAAAAAAAAGATTTCAAAACGTTCCAGCTTTGTGGAACGCTAGAACTCATGAGATAGAGCTCTCCATGAATTATTTTTTCGCATGGTCTTTTAGTGCATACTGGTTTACTAAATCATAAAAGCACATTAAAATCGAAAATAGGTTAAGAAATGATTATTCTATAATATTCTGGCAAGACTTACAAGCAAACGAACATACGGACATACAAAAATGTAAATACGAAAAAGATAACTAATTTACGGATATTTAACTGATTTATTACTGATTTCAAGACTTTCTCAAAAAGATCAAATTTAACCAAAACAGTTGAAAAGTAAGCCCGCTAAATTGGTTAAACTCTAGACTTCAAAAATTCAAAAAGGCGATATTTTTAGCTCTTACATTGAGAGAAATCCGAAAAAGTTAAAATAACATTCCGGAAATGTTAATTTTACCCTGCAGTATTGATCCTAAATCGGTGTAAATATTACTCTTTTTAGGTGTATTAGGGGTTAAACTTACCCTTTCTCATGTTAATTTTACCCTTAAAAAGGTGTACAATTACCATTAAAAAATGTTGATATATTTTTACACCTAAAAAGTGTTAAAGTTATGAGGGAAAAAAGTTAATCTCACCCTCTTTTTTTCTCAGTGTAGGTATGTTTGGACGAAATTTTCACCTCACGACCTCCAAAACATATCTTAAGATACAAGAAATCGTTTTTGAAATAAACCAAAAAATTATGGTTTTGGAGGGGTGGTGGGAAGAAGAAAAAGAAACGTCTGGAGATATTGCTTTTTTATTGGAGGTCACCATAAACCGGATGTTGATATCTTTTACTGTTTAATCTCCAGGATAGTGCCAATTTGAAAAAAATCGATTATATAAATGATCATTTGAGTTCGAAAAGTAAAATAAAAGCGAATTAATACAATCTATGTTGAAATACTAGCAACAAATTGGTTATAAATTCTAAAGACTACTTTTATACTTATCTACACTTAAGTTTAGCATTTACATACAAGTCACAACATTCTCTTAATTTCACTTCTAATAACAATAGAAAAGCATTTCTTGCAATAAATTTACCCGCTACATATACATTTGCGAAATAAATTACAATAAATATCACAATTTCCGCGAAAGTAGCAAGTCGTTGTCTCAAACTTTTCCATTCAAACAGAACTTTCTCATACTTGCTCATTTCCGTGGAAGAAAGTTTTGTTCAGGCAAGACGGATTGAAAAAATTTCCACGAGATTTGGCAATTTGCATCTCATCCAAGGAATGAGAGTTTTGGACGGGATCGCGATAAAATACCACCACACTCCTTCAGAATTTTTCAATTTAAGTACCTTGTATACTTATATCAATATACATATATTTACTTAAGTCCATTTGGGGATGAATTTCGAGAGCGCTATACTAAAAGTTCACGTCATCATTTCCTTTCGTTTACCTAAATAGAAAACCTTGTTAACAAGAAATTATATACTTCAATCTATCCATGAAACATATTGAAGGAATATTAAGTTAACAACTTAAAACTTTGCTGGGAATTCCCAGAGTTTGGACTCTAATCCACCTCTTTGCCAATCATTGCAGAATACTTCATTCAGTAATTAATTATTGCTCTTCATCCAAAGAAAACTAAATATTTTAAGATGTAGATTGGGAAAGAATTGAAATTTTGGCCCTATTGATCGACTTATCTACAGATTTTCATTTGAATAGAAATTTTAAGAGCTTTATGCTCAACATGCCTCAATTCACCTACAAATTATTATAGATCGCCGAGTCACACGAAAACGCTTCTAGGCAGACATTCTGCGTGGAAATTTGCGAAAACAAACGACCCAGAGCTGAGACCATTTGTCAATGTCACTCCGACTACCTGAAGGCGAAGAAAAAGGTAAGATTGACGATTCAAGGGGTTGGCGAGAAGATTCAGGGACAATATCTCGGGGAGCAGGCAGTCTTTAGTACAAGGTTTTTCCCAATATGACGGTTTCTCTTTCGTCACCCTGAGGATTATTATTTGATTATCAATTTAGGCTCCAAATCAAACCTCCTTCCAACATTCCTTTTGCTTTGCTTCACAATAAAAGAAATTTTTGGATTTAACGAAAACTCTTCACAATCCCAGCTTCTGTAGTTCGAGGTGAAATACGACCGAGTTCGATCGGGCCTTAAATTTAGTATATAAACACGTTTAGATATCACAAAAAATGATAACCATTCACTAAATCTATTTTCGTGGTTGTCTTACTAGTCCGTCAGTTTTTTTTTGTAGCGCAAACGCTTCTGGAGAAAAAACAGTAAGAGATATTGGCAATAAGCGGTATGCAACAAAGGTAAATCATCATTTGCTGTAACTTTCTTTTGACATTTTTTCAGAAGACAAATGAATGCAATACTTTTGAATCAAAATAATAAAGATGGTACTAATAAACTGTAAGTTAACTTTAGAAAATATTTATAAAATTATTTAAAAGGCCAGATATTACGGTATATGTCAGAAGTGTCAGAAGAAAGCACAATAAGATTTTATCGTAACTGGAAGTTACGAAAATTTGTCTAAATGAAAAATATAAATTTGAAACATTTTAGTGATTGATAATAAGCACCTTTGTTTGACCAAATTATACAATTAAACTATTATTTCTATCCTCAAAATATTTTATTAAGTTTTATTGAATAAATTTTGTGTGTCACGTAGCTTGTTTTGTTTCAATTTAATGAGAGATAGACAGAGGTATGTACACATTTCTTTTTCTCTTGATATGCTATAACTTATCAGAACATCACAACTTAATACAGCCACCGCTAAACGAGCTAAAATAAAAACGAAAATGACTTTTGAAAATTCCAGAATATCACAATAGAATATGCATTTTGACGATAGTAGGGGAAAGTGGTCTGCCTTTGAATGCGTCAGCCTTTGAACATTTATTTTTTTCATTAATTTCCCAAAGCAAAAATTCTATTTTTTAATCGAAGTTAATAGAAAATAGTTAGTTGTATTGACTATAGTTTAGAAGAGAATAGGGTTTTAGCTTTGGAAAATAAAAGAAAAATTGAAGTATTCAAAGGCTGCCGCATTCAGAGGCAGGTCACTTTCCCCTATAGCTTAGACGGCTTTTACCGCGACCATTCCAATGATTCACAGTTATATATTAAAAAGGTACTCTGATCCGAACAATAAACGATCACTTCTTTTTAATGGATTTTTATAATGGATTTTGAAATTTTTACTGCTTGAACTCCACAGATAGAGCAATATAATCTCTCGATTTTGAGTTATATATATTTTTCGACTCCTTATCCTTACCCCCATAGGGTCCTTTTTTGGCAGAATTTTGGAAATCTGAAGTTTAGTTTCCAATTTCTTGTCGTCACGCTACTGTTTGTCCGTCTTAGCGTCTGCGAGTTCGGCTGCTACCACACGCTTATATAGTACAAAAGATTAGAGATAGAGATCTGGAGCTTTCAATAATAAATAATTTTTATTCGAAATTCAATTATATTACTCCTAAGCTATTAAGAGTGATCTTTTTTAGTGATTCAATCGGTTCAATAAATCGGTTTGTGATTTTTTAAGCGGTAAATGATACGAAAGTACTTTTGAGGGATACCATTTAAGTCACGAGTTCGAGCACTTCGCAAATCTGGTACTCCTTCCAATCAATCCCTTTTTAAAATTATGTAATTTTACTAAAGGACTATTATACCTTTTTTAAGATAGATTTGAGGGTTCATTAAAGGATGAAACCGAAAATAGTTTTTTTTACCTCATTTACTTTAAAATCTGGAAAATCATTGTTGAAAGCCCACAAAAAATCTCTTTCTCACACAAATTCGAGCAAATGTACTTACTTTCAACCCAAAACCACCTTTCTCGCGATTTTACTTTCAAAATTGACTCCTCGGTCTTTAGAAAATCAGGTGACGAAGCTGTTATACTATAGGGCTTCCATTTCTTCATCTTCCCCACAGACTCCCTCCATAAGCATCAGTTGTTAGGCGAAAAATCATGTTCCATTAATTTGCGTCTGGCTGAGCTACAAGAAGCTAATGCATGTTTACATTAGCAGTCTGGAGGTTTGATATTGAAGGCGAGAGTCCCTTTTGGAAGTGGTTGGGGCTTGTTGTGTCGTGCAAAGTGGCTACATGAGAAAATAATTGGGAAATTCGTGGTTAAAGACAAATTTGAACTTATTGTGCAGCAGATGTTTAGCTTGATGCTTAAATTTAGACAATTTGCTACATTTCTGAAAGAAGACATTTTTACTGTATCGGGCAACTGGATCTTATTGCCAAGTACATCAAAAGGATCATTTTTCCCTTGATAAACACTAAAATAGACAAGTTACAAAATTTTCATTTTAAATAAATTTTTGAATTTATCGATTTATCGAAGAAAAAAGACACAGAAGCCAATTGAAACTCTTTGTGTAGGGAATTTTATGCCGATATTTTTCTATAGGTTAAATGCATTTCTATATTCCATTGAACACGCTATTTATATCAAAGCATTAAGTCATTTTGAAAAAGTTTATGGTGATGACTTTTTCTAAAAATGACCCTAAAACTGAGATACACAGCTCTCTCAACAGGTGTGCTTTAAAAATTTATTAGTCTTGCGAATGCTCAGTGAAATGTAGTTCCTGACTTAATGTAAATTTAATGACAGTGGCCGGAATCAGAGACGCAAATACGAAGGAGTCCTGATGGGTAACTAAAGAAAAATGGGAGTCTCTACCTCCCACTGGTGAAGCAGATGTAGAAAAAAATGAGCACTTCTCCGTACGTTAATGAGTGCATCCCGGTTGCACTTTTAATGGAAAAAGTTGTGGAATAATTTTTAATTAACACACAATATATGATACGGCTGCATCTGCCCATCCTTATGACGCAAATGGGTAGCTGAAGAAGCTGCATTCAATTTAGAATTAAACATCTTTTGAGCAGGGGAAATCATTGAGTTTTGAGAATTTTCGTCTATACCATACAGCTTCGTCATTCTCATCCAATCTGCTCGTGGTTCTCCACATGTTCTCTCAATGGACACTTTCGATTGACAGGATCTGGGAGGGGTTTTTGGGTGCAACCACCAATTGATTCTCATCGATTTGCCATAAGTGTAATCTTCCTGGAAGTCAGACTGCTTTGGACCACTTTTGCCACACGCTGACTTTCACATGCATTCAATCAATTAGTTCGTAATGGAAAGGATGGGAAGGTTAAATCTCTTACGCTATTGATGGAATTTCAACAATGTTCTGCAAAATGTCCACGCAATGTGATGAAAAAGAATTGTATTGTGTATTTTACTGCTCGTACTCCACAGAGAGAGCATTCGCGGAAGGCTTTCAGGCTCCACACACACACTGCCTTGGATCACTTTATATTTTTCCCATATTCATTTAATGAATATTACCAATTCTTTTTTTTAGGAAATATGTGCCTTAAGACTGACTATTAAGATATTATTGCCATAAGTCAGATTGACTGGGAAAAATATAATGTATTTGAAGTCAGACTGTGTGCGAGACTTGAAAAATTTCCCCTTTATAATCCATCGATTTTTCCACCCTCTAAATTTTCCACTTTCTACCCCTTGCGAAACACTTTTCTCAAAACATCTTCGCGTGTCAGATCACTTCTGAGAAATAATAACTGTTTGTCCGTCTGTCTATATGTCGTTAGATCTAGAGGTAAAACGATTAGAGATATACTTTGAACATTTGGGGGACCCTTCCATAAGACTCAAAGACCGTTAGGGCCTTGACAGACTTGGGGATTAGCCGAGAGACGGATTACCGTAATTATATTCCAAATAATTGTTAAACCACATTTCTATCATTTTCCACTAAGCCGTCTCTGGGCTTAAGTCCTAAGTGTGTCAAGGGCCTTAATATGTCAATGATTTCCTTCTTATCTACCCTTTCCCCTCCAAAAACATGTTTTGGGGATTGCTCGAAAACTTGTCGTGTGGTTTTTTTTTTCTTATTTTAGGATAAAGCGTGTCCACGATAAGATTGTACCAAATGATTTGATATTTTTATGACAGATGTCACTAGCTCCGCATTTCCGTTGTATGTAAACATTGTAACACGTTTTTTTACCTCTCTTTTGGTGAAACTTTCATCAAATTCTGTTCATTTTTTACTGAGATACAAAATAATAATAAAAAGAGACGTACGTGTGTACGTGTACGTGTGTATCTAAAAAATCTGGAATCAATTACGCGGACCTTGGAAAACTCACAAATACCTCACGCCAGACCGTCCGGAGGGTGATTCTTCGATTCCTCGACAGTAAAACTATTACCCAGAAATCTGAATGTGGAAAAGAATCGGGGTATTGGAAATCGATATTTGGAGAAAAAGGTGATCATGCACTACAAGAACAATCCTTCGACTTCCGGAGTAGGTTGGAACCAACGCTAAGACGGCGATGGCCGCACGGGGGGTGGGTCAAAAAAGAAATAGAGAGATGATAATAAATAAATAATAAACATCTGTGAGGGATATGGTTAAAAAACTTAAATGTTCTCCCAGTCTTATGCACAAAATCAAACAGAGGAATGGACTGAAGACTTTTAAGGCCCAACAGTCCCTCATCGCACGGATGCACAAAGTCAGTCAGCTAAACCACGAGCTCGAAGGCTGCACGATAAGATGATGCCTGGCTTTAGCTTTAATGGGTGCATCTTGATGGATGATGAAACATACGTAAAAGGAGACTTCAAACAATCATCAAGGATCAACGAAGCGAAAACGAAGTACATGGTAACTAGTAAATCAGCACTAATGGTCCGGCAGAATGTCACTATTGACCAATGGAATTTTGAGGTTGTAAGGAACTTCAGGTACCTCGGGTCGGTATTGACAACGGACAATGACGTCAGGGTAGAGGTTAATGAGAGGCTCGCGGCGGGAAGCAGATACTTCTATGCTCTATCATCAATCTTGGTGCGTCAGAGTGGAGGTCAGAGCAAGGCTTTCTTTATGCAGGGCAACATGAACTGGTCAATTTACATCACGGAGTGCCTCCAAAAACGCCTGTTTCTTCCTTACAGATGCCATGACATACCCCCAATCTTCTGGCCAGATTTGGCGTTGTGCCATTACTCAAAAGCAACCAAAGAATGGTACGAGGAGAACGACGTTCGTTATGCACCCAAGGAGGTGAATCCGCCAAACACTACAAATCTCCGTGCAGTTGAAACATATTGGGCTATTATCAAATACGATCTGAAGAAGAAGGTTAAACGCGTCAAGAACATCGAGACTTCAAGAAAAATGGAATGAAACAACCAAGAACCGCGGTGATGATCTTGTACAGAACTTGACGGGAGGGCTCAAGAAGACGATTCGAGATCTTGCCAATCAAATACTTGAATAAAAAAACTAATATTATTTAATAAATCTACAATGAATTAAAGTTTCAAAAAATATTTTTCTTTTTTTATACTATGTAGACTTCATTTTTAAAACATTATTCTTGGGTGCAATCTTAACGTGCACACGCTTTATGTATTACAGATTACTCAAACCGTTTTGGAATTTGTAATAATATGACTGAATCAGTTTCATTTGGTTCCTAGCGGTAACGTACCGGTTACGTATCCCTAAATAATTTGGGGAACTGAGTGATTCAATCAGGCGGTTAAAATCTATTGTGAAGTGGTAAATGATAGTGGAGTAACCACTTATCGCCACTTTTAGGAAAAAGTGAAATTAATTGTATTATAACTTTTGATCCCTTATTATCAGATAACTCAAATTTGACACAAAGCTACTTAGATATATTAGCTCTAGATTCTTCAAAACAATTGTCCTACAATTTAACGTGGGAGTACATAAAAAACTGATTTTTATTAACAATGCAAAAATAATCACTTTGTCGTCACTTTTTACCACTTTTCGCCAGTTCTGTAACCACTTCTCGCCACCCACTTGGAAAAGTTCAAACTCGATTATTTTGAGCAATATTATTCAAAAAATACATTCAGCATTTCTTTTTCCTCATGATCACCTTATTATATTACTCACATTAAATGATTTTTCTTCACTTTTATTTGAGAAATAAAATTATTAGACTATTGCAGAAAGTAAACAAAGTAGATTTGACAACTGAGAATCTATGAAGTGAAGTTAGCGTCGCCTATTGAAAAGCTATGGCGATAGGTGGTGAATCAATTTTAGAATATTACCACTTTCCGCCATGCCTGATTTTTACATAAAAATAATATAAAATGAAATATTAACTAACTAAATACAAATTTTATGTATTCGTCGAATGTAATTAAATGTTCAATAGACAAATTAGTGATTCAAAATCGGAAATTTTGTTCGATGAAAGTTTCATGACACTTACTATATTTGGTAAGAAATATTGGATTCTATGCACTTGCTTTAAATATTCCTCTAAAAAATACTCAAATATTTAAATTCAAAACAAAAAATGAGTGTTTTTCGACTCTATGCGTAGCAGCAATTAAAGTACAAGTAACTTTGTGGCTCATTTATTTCATAAATCGTGAAAAATAGCGATTTCAATATAAGTGGCGAGAAGTGGGGGCACTGGCGAGAAGTGGTGATTCCACCCTATAAATGTTGCATAAGTACTTTTAAAATACGACATTGAAGTCACATACATTTCGCCAAGCATGGAACGCTTTGCTATTCCTTGCTATTTTCTTTAATTCTTTGCTATTTTTCTTAATTCCATTAGTTGATAAATTTGTGATGCTTAAAATACCAATTCGTCTGAAAATTCTCGTTCTTATTACTAAAACAGAGGAATACTTATAAAAATTAATTTAAAAAAAATGTTTCTTAGTAGCAGAAAATGCTATTACTAGAAAATTTCAATACCAATTTGGGATACGAAATTTGAATACATCTCTTTATATCAAAGGAAAAAGAACATTAAAGAAAACACGTCACATTTTGTATTTTATTAATTACAATAAATAAATTTTAATATTTAGATGAATCTACCGAAAAATGTTCCCTGCTTTTTGTCTAATAGGAAAAACGAAAAGAAAAACGAGAAAATTTTAAAGTTTTTCGGTGAAATTAGTCAGTTAAATCAAATTTTGTAAGAGTTTAATAAAAAAGGGTTTTCAATTGACAACTCATAAAAGTAATGAAAAATTTTTGGCACCGAAAAAATAATTATTTACTCTCTGTGGAGTTCGAGCAGTAAAATTAGATAACATGAATTTAGTAATGAAAAATTCTCTGTTCCACTTTGTTATTGCGAAAAGTTCCAAATTGAGTTTAATTCCAAATTACCCCTATCTACCTTACTAGAATTAAATGTAGCTAATATTAAATTTTAAATTTGAACTATCAATTGGTTATAAACTGAATCTTTACTCAGTTTTTCCTTTATACATATTTCTATTTACAGAGGTATTTGTAGAATTTTAATTTTGCAAATATGAAAGGTGTTCTTAGCAGAAAATTTCTACATCAAACGACGTCAGTCATTCAAAAAGATGAATGAAACGAAAGATTAAATATGATGGGAAGGATACAGTGATTGAACGAAAGTGGGTGATACTAAATAGAGAGGATGGTCATGAAGAACATAAAGGAGCGAAAGATGTGCGTGAAGTTATTATTTGCGGATGTGAAAGATGTGGAACAGGTGCGCCCGGAGTGACGATGAAACTTCCGTCCAGGGATAAATGTTTATCTACATTCTCAAAGTCGAGCATCCTTCCTTTTTCTGTTGCTGCATTCTGAGGCCACTGAATGCTTATATCTCCTGGTCTCATTTGGGGTAACCAGGATTCTCGTCTTAGCATTTTGTATTTATTTTCTGAACTGTGGGAGATGAGTAGAATAAATATTGTGCTTTGGGTTTTAGCTCGTCTCAGCTTCACTGGAATTCCCGCCTCCCCAATGTACAATTTGTGAATTTCTGTGGAGCTCCATCTTCTCGAATTTATCAACTCCTGACACAAAGAAAAGTCCTTCATTTTCAACTCCATCGTACAAACTTAGAGCAACTGTATATCTTGCTTATAAGAGATTTCTTCTCTATTACAAGTTATACACCTTAAAGTTTTCATCTAACTTTAAGAAAGTGTCTTTTTACCCTTAACCTCTTTTTGCAAATGTCCACTTTGTGAAATTCTTCTGCATTTATTTTAGTAGACTTTATTCTCCATGAAATATACGAGAAGAATACTGCAAATTCTCGCTTAGTCTCCTTCCTCGGGTTAAGAGACAACAAAGAATGAGTTGAGACTACATCAACTTCATTCAGTTCCATTAAAGCTAATGGTTTAGTCGTGTTATTGATTGCACAGTTGAAGTCTTTAGCACACTTATGTCAGTTGATTTGGGGATAAGTGAGTGACAGACATGCCTAAAACGATAATAAAATCATGTCAAATAAGCTAAGATTTGTAGGAACCTGAGATGATCAAGACTTTCCTTACTCTCTTCAACATATTATACGAAAATGCTGTAGCAAGAAAATCATATTCTTGAATTTAATTGAATTCTTACTCTGAAAGAAGAATATTGCTCTATTCACCATCATAGAGTGAATAGAATAGGACGGCAAAATTATTAAAGTATTGTATTTTGGAAACAGACTTCAATAAATTTAATGAATTTTATTATTATTATTTCATCTTTAATTGGCAGCATTTGAATTCAAATGAAGAGAAAGAAAATAAAATATCATAATTTTTGTGATTAATAAATCTAAATTAAATTTACTCAAATTAATTTCATTTACTTTGGGCAATAAAAATCAAATTGATATGAACTAAAAATTAAAAGCTTTATAAATAGGGGTTGTTGGATTTTCATGGAAGGATGAACGCATAAAATCTATATTTCAGCAATAAATACGTGCTTTAAATTAATTTCTATTCAATAAATAGTTATTAAATTCTTGCGAATGTACATATGATCAAATTTTAATTAGTGAAAAAAATTGTTTGGATTTAAAGGGGAATTCTCATCCCTGTTTGTTTATATAAATCTCATACAAAGCATACAAATATATTAAAATTTTAAAATAAATCTTTAACCTATAAAGTTTTGAATTTTTTAAAAACTTATTTGTATTTTAATAAATGTAACTTTTAGATATACATTTCGAGCTAAGGGAAACCGGGGTAGAATTGGTCATGCTTGGTATTAAACAGTGGGATGTTATAGCTTGTCTTAGAAGGAATATTAAAGAAACCACTATTCATTCCAAAATTACACGTCCCTTTCTATTTATTAAAATATTTGTTAGCACGATGCAAACATTTTAATAAAAATTATACGTAATGAAAAATTTGATTTACTGACTAATTCTGCCCCGATCTTCCCTACCTCATTTTTAAGCGCTTCATAAACACTAACGTTTAATTAAAGAAAATTTTGAATTGAAAATTAGTAATTTTGATACTATAATTAGAGTTAAAACACATTTATTTCTAAATGTATCAGATCATGTGAAAGTTTTTTTTCTAATAGTAGAGGGAGGTGGGGCTACATTGTAAACACAATTTTTTTTCACATGAAGTTAGTAGCTATAAATTAATTCAGATCCTTAATTATTTTGTCTATCTAAATTACATTAGCATAAAACTCATTCTTTAATACGCGAAAAATAGCGTTTTCAAGGTTTTCAATGTTGCCCTATCTCAATATAGCCCCACCTGCCCCTACATAGAAATCTTATATTTTAATATTAAACTTGTAAGTCTAATATTTAAGCTCAATTGATTTTAGTATATTAAAGGATTTCATTACATGAAGGACGAAAATTTACACATTGAGAAAGTATTATAATTTTTTTGTGCAATTATCAGAAATAATAAAGAGTAATTTAGCCTTTTTTAGTGGTCTTCATCAAAATCTTTTATTCTCATTGTGTTTTGACTTTTTGACTTTCCCCTATTACTTTGTATTTACTTTTCCTCCAGTTGAAGTTTTGGGATAAAAAACTTTCTGAGAATTGTCCTCTAATTACTGCTGAGGGACGAAATATATTGCTTCGGTGGAATTTGCAGGTGATATTGAAGGGTGAACACCAAACACTGAGGAAAAGAAACCTTAGGATATGTTTGCGCCAAGCTGGAAAATTCGATAAGGATTACTGAACTGTGACAGATATCACGTATTTAGGGGTCTTTAACCGCAAACAGAACTTTTATTTCGAATTTCTTGTTTAAGAAAGCATAGGGTAGAAAAATGTCGTGATAGAGATACAAGTCATGTATAGTCCCTTGGCAGAAATACCGTGGAAGGCCAAAGTAGAATCAACACTTTGCCTGTGTTCCGAGATGCCATCCGATATTTTGCAATTAAGACGATGCCTCGCCAGTGTCTAGGGATTACCCTGCAAAGTTACACTGCGATAGAATATAGGATTACACTTTAAATTGGCTTAGAGACATCGGATATTGTTCTAGAGGAATTTTCCAGGTAATGTAAGATTAGCCTGGACGCGGCTTTCCACCATAAAATTTACACGTGTTGCGAGGAATTGCCTCATAAATTTATCGGGAGTGACTTGTTAAATGTACAATACAAACTTCCCAAATGTCTTGTCCGAAAGAGGAAGGAAACTTAAATCGAGGATTTCCCATAGATCTCTCATTTTGTCATTTGTACAATTTTAGGACTGAACAAATTGAGTCATAAAACAGAGAAATCTGTAGGAAATCTCTCTCTGAAATTCACTTAATTGACTTCCCTTATAGCTAATCCGACAATTTCAATGAGTTGCATAGTAAAAGACAGTATTAAGCCTATTTCTCTTTACAGAACTTGTGATTTCTTCATTGGCAATTCGGATTGTGAGTCAACACAAAAAGATTAATAGGGTAACTATAAATTTAGGCAACAACATTTAAATTAATGGAAAATTGTATATAAAAAAACTGAATTTCCATAAAAGCTTACTTTAAAGGCAAGTACTGAGATTGCGGGTTGAGGATACCTGGGCTAACATGCCACTCATTTCGATCCCCATTACCTCAGGAGTGTGTGCGTGCGGTATCAATTGCTATACTTATTCTGAATTTGCTTCAGTCACTATGATTATAGTAAAGTGTGGTAACCGGATCGTTTTTCGTAGAGTGCTACTTAAACGTTTGTTTTTGGACTGATGAAATTCTTTTTTACTTCTTCTAAATCCATAGAATTATTCACTGTTTTATTCAGAAACATAATATAAAAAAATATATTAAAAATATTAAAGAAAATTCATAAAATAATGATAATACTGAAATAAGTTAGCGTTCACTAAATGGATCGCCTGTTTGCTAATTGGATCAAATGGTCCTTTAATTGGATCACTCAATTTACAAGCATATTAAAACGAGAAAATATTTTTTATTACATTTTTAAAATTTTTATTGGATTATTTCATTTCATATTTAATGTGAACGGCAATCTTTGGTGTAATATCAGTTTTATGAACAACCATTGGAGGAACAAGTTGGTCAGTAGCACCAACCATGAAAAGTATTGTGGCACATTCCGTCGGCCCAGAATTTTTAAGAGCTGGCCTAACACGTAAACACGTGAACCTTTCCTGGTCAATACATTTCCATCTTCTTGTGTCAAGAAAAATGTAATTTCAGTAATTAAAAAGCTGTTCTGGTGAAATGGTCGGCAAATCGTGTTCTGTAAAATATTCTCGACAATTCTAAAACCATTCCGTGAGATGTTTAGCAGTAACCACAGCCCTTTCCAATGAGAAGGACCTTGGCTGTCGCATGCTGAGCTCTGGATGACGCTTTAGAAAATTCCTGAACCAAGCATCTCCAGGCTTTCCATCTGTAAAATAGTTTGGAATTTTTTAAGGTCTCGCTGATGATTTTAACGCTGTTCAGAATTTGTTCCTTGGTGTTGGGATGTCAACCATCCGCACATCCCAGGATCCACATGACAAGTTTTTTTTCTTGTTCTTTTGTAAGCGTCGTTGGCCAAACATTGGGGCAATCTTCCGGGTATTTGCCAGACAATTTGTTGTATAGTGTCACCCTTGGTACAGGAAATGCTTTGGATGCATAGGTTATTGTAGAACCATCTCGTACACACTTCAAGTCATTCTTAAGATCTTCCTTAGAATAAGCTTTGTTCCTAGGAATCTTTTCCTTTGTTCCCTTCGGCATCTGAAATAGTAAAACAATGCTGATCAATGCGATTGCCGAAAGAAATATTGATTTGCGAAGCACCCATTTTAGAGCAAAATGTAAACAGTCATAAATTCACTAATTTCTTTATAAAATATTTTATTATTTCATGAAAATCGATTTACTCACCTTGTAGGAGAATGTTTACACTTCACTTTTAATTTAAATTTTGGATTTAAAATATTTTGTTCACAAGGAAAAAAAAACAATAAATGTTTTCAATCAAGCAGCTGTCAATAGCGAAAATATCTCTGCAAGAAAATTTTTAGTACAGAGCCCAGCCGGCACAAGTTTGAAATGAGTCGATTACACTCACTTATTTAATAGATAAAAATATTATTTTTGCTTTTTCTCAAAGTTGAATAATTATGTAATGTTACTGTAGTGACTATATTACGAAAATAAAAATAAAAATATTATTTTAAGTGGATTTTATCTAGATAGCGTAGTCATAACGATCCACATAGCAAAGCGCCCGGATTAGCGCATTTGACAGTATAGGTTTTCTTCGTAATCAACATCTTTTCATAATTTGCAAAGATTTGATGAGCATTCCACTAAAACTGCGATCTCTCATCATAACAGGAACATGCATTTCGATCTCTACGACTGATCCATATTGAATTCATTTTAGGAACTCTAATTCAAGAACTTCATCCTTTTATCTTCTACTCACGGTCTTATTCTCTCGATCATTACCCAATGTCATGGCCCTACATAGGAGAGGATATGAATAAACATAGCTCTGAAAATCAATATTTAGACTAATGACTAAGTTCAGTTTTCCCCATCATTCTTTTCCCAAAAGATTCTCTACAAAAAAAACGTGATCAATACATGTCGAGAGATCAACATTAAGCAACAGTAAGTTTCGGTTCATCAAATAGATAAAATAATTTGAATTATATTATTTTAAGAAAGAACTTGGATCACGTTCCTTACATTATTCAAATGATTGAAAACAGTTTACTGTCTGACAGGATTACCAAAGCTGTGACATGAAAAATTCACAAGTAACTGAAGGAGAGCTTTCGTAGAAATAGGTTCTAAATTATGTCTTGTCATTTGGCAGTCAAATTGAATCAAATAGTCGACAAATTCTTTAGAAATGAAATGAAGCACTATATATATTTAACATTTATTTCTCTTTGTTGATTATGTTTCCGCTCAATATTCGCTTCAAAATGTTCATGAAATTAAATCATGAATGTAACTGAGATAATGTCCAGAAGTTTTCCCTGAAAACCCCTTGAAATTTCGTTTGTCCCTCTTTCGTGGAAAATTCTTTGTGGTAAAACTTCAGTGTAATATTGTGAAACTATTCCTTTGTGTGAGAGTTTAAGGAATTTCTAGAATGACCAAAGATTCAAATACTTCTGAGGAATTGACGTTATATTTTTTTGTCTTTATCATGGATTTTCCCTTATTTGTTGAAAATGCAAGTTTCTGCCATTACTTAGGATTACGAGAGGATAAGTACAAGTATTTCAACACATGAATATCATTTAACTTTATTTTGCAAAAATATACTAAACGAAAGTTTCTTGTATAAAGAGTAATTCTCAAAACTTCACTTTGAAATTCAGCAAAAGCTTTTATGGGTCGTATGACCGAGTTCAATCATTGGATTTATCATACCTTGAGAAAAACTTTTCAATCCGATAAACAATCCAGATTACAACCATATAGGGTAAGTGTGCCTAATTCCGGCCAGCTTGCAATTTCGGTCACCTTTTTTGTTCCTCGAATTCCCATGAACTTTTAGATTTTACGTACTCTAGAGATTATTCAATGCAAAAGAATAACAAAAAATGTAGCTACGACAAACGAGATGACGTGAAAAAGATATTGGAAGAATTCCCGAAGGGCAAGAAACTATGAAAATGAAGGTGGCCGAAATAGGGTACCAAAGCTATGTCTATATTTTTATTCATTTTAAAATATATTAAGAATGATTTTACAGTAAATAAAGACGGTAAACTCTTTACAAGGTTCCCAGCAACACTCTTTCAGAAGAAAGAATAAAAAAATCAATTTGTATTTAAAATATTACATTTCAAACTTGAGACTTTGCCGCTTGCATGCAACTATGCCGAAATTTGGCACACTTACCCTAGTAGCAACTTTAGATTTTTAACACTAATCACTATTCCTACCATACCTTGTTAAATTGACGGGATTGAATAATTTGTCAAAGACTAGACGATCGCTTACCTAAACTCTTAAATACGTTTTAGAAAATCTCCTAGAGGCGATTTCATCCATTCAATATTCAAAGACGACCCGCTGCTCACATGGCAACAATCTGGACAGAAAGGAAGAATTTTTTTCTGGACTTGAAATGATGGAGAGAAGGGGAGAGGGAAAGTCAAAAGTACTTTCTAGATAACGTCGAGAACTATTATTTCGCCGAAAAGCGAAACTCGATGTTTCTTACTTTCCAGAGATATAGAAAGCCTAAAAATCAATAGAAATCAATATTTTCAAAACATATTCCTGGGAGCATCAAAATCTAAAATCATGATCATTCCTTTGGATAAGCGGTGACCCAGTAGTATATACAGGATTAAATAAGGGGGTTATCAAGGGTTAAGAATTTCCGAATTTCTGCTATGGTGCCAATTTAATTAGAGTGACACACCGAGAGAGAACAAAACTTTTACATTCGATCGAAAATGTTATAATGCAAAATAGCAATGATCTCCTCATTGAATCTAAGTGGCAGAGTGCAACCGGAAGTAAGGCATCAAACTAGAAAAGTCTCATGACAACTCTCCTAGAGAACAGAAAATGTTTTAGTTTGAAGGATGGAGAAGGAAGAAATAACAGGATATGTTCTGAAGTAGATAGCAAGAGGATTTCTCACTGCAGTGAAATGGACCAAAGAATGGGGTCAACCTATCCCGATAGAATATGGGAAAGTGTTGCATTTCAAGTGGAAATGCAACACCCCGGAAGCACCGAAAACCCTATTCCGTCAGAAAAGATTCAAACAGGCGGAAATGCAAATTGCCACTTGGATGGTCGCCTTAAATTCTCTCTGAATTGATTGTCCTCGGATGAGAGCATTATCGATGCATCTCCAGAGGCATGGCCATACGCATTTTCCAATACTATGGCCGAAAAGGTGGTATGCGGGTGTTTTTGGAGTGAAAAGACTATCGATTCCAGATGGCACGAATTCTCGGTTATTTGTCTTCCGGATGAAGGGACTAAAATTCTGCGACAGCAATCCTTTGTCACGTTTTCTTTCCATCCGCTTGATATTTGGGCTGACACGATAGATTTCAGTTGAATCCCCAAAATCGTGATTCAGTGCAGCTCAAGCAGCAGCAGGAGTTTTCCATGCAGGCCATTGAATCCCTCTTGAAATTTGGGTCGTAGGGATTCGTCAATATTTTCGTGAGCAGAAGGAAGAATTTCGAATGTGGATTCAAGTGGATTTTGTATTAAAATCCGGGCAAATATTTGATGAGGAGTTCAATGTAATGGATCAACTATTTTTGGCTTCTGATTTGTTAGGCGAATGTATGGGTTAATGAAGTCTTCCAATATCATTAATTATGAACATAGAATAATAAAATAGGAGAGATACTGAATACACTTTCTCAATTTTCCTCCTCAGTGTCAATAAATAATTTCTCATGCTTCTAATTTGTTATTTTCCTAGATTTCATCTTAAACATCAGAATGTTTAGATTTTATAAAATACCACTGAACAGGAAATGTCCAGTGCAATCTTGCTGCTCTAATTTTTGCTGAATTTTGTTAGAATGGAATACCAGTAGAATCGAGTAACTTTGCCATAATGGTGGTCTTAATGGTGGTCTTTATCAATCGGACAGGGTAAATAGGATCGGTAAAGACCAGGGGCATGACGTTTCCTATGTTTCCCATATGTTTCTAGCGTGCCGAAAAAACTTTGGAGTTTGTTCTGTGTTTTCTGTCATTGTGGAATGAATTAGCAAAAAATACAAATACAAAATAGAAGTCAATTTAATATCGAATGCGTAACCGAAAACCCCAAATTGGCAACCTACTTAGTTTTGGAGATATCTCGTGAAATGTGTGCGAAAACAGGGAAAAATTTACACTAAAACTGGTCGCATTTTTCAGAGCTAATGTCATTCCCCTGGTAAAGACTATCCTTAGAAGAAAATCTTTCGAACAATTCATCTGGAACTACGGTATAATATTAACCATATAAAATTTTTTATATGGATAGATTAAAACTATTTTTATAAAATTTTCTGAATAAACTTATTATTATTAATCGTATCGAGACATTGTATTACAAGGTAATCATATTTTTTTACAATGTCCATATCCCGTGTTGGAAGAATCTGCTAAGTCCATTGTAGACCGCCCAGGAGCGCCTTCCCCGCTGTGTGGATGCTTCTACCATGCTCCCGGAGTTGTTGGGCGTAGGCGGTGCATTATATAACGTTATTAACATATGAAAATTGTCTAAATTAGACATTCAGATCTTTGCACCGGGCGGGACTCGAACTCACAACAGTAAGTCGAGCCGGAGAATCGATCCGCCCAAGAGCCAACGGTCTTGCCTATTGCGCCACTGATTCCCCCTGAATAAACTGAAATATGTACATCGGTGGTGGGGCTTATGAAAAGTTAGGAAAATTAAGTAAGGAAGCTGATTATATAATATTGACTTGGTAATCTTGCTCTCTCAATTTTTGACTGGCCTAGCCCCAATTGTCGTATAAGACGTCACTTTAAAAGTCATATTGAGTATTCTATTCCAATACTAGGGCATCTTAGAATGACTATTTTTCAGGAGAGTCATCTGAAATTGGTGATTTCTTATGATGTCTAAGTATATCTTTTTTTCGAAAAAAAAAATTGAGTATATCGTTATTCGCATATCACACGTAGGTCGTATGACCTTTAAATTTCAATCAATTAGAGCTCAATCCCAGAAATAACTTATCTCTTGGAGTAATATAATTCTAAGTCAATTTTAGAAGAATATGGAATTGAACTGTCGTTTTAATCATCAATATAAGGTACATTGAGAATTTGATTATTCTCTTACAGTTGTATATTTTTTGCGTAGCAAAATTTTTGTTTTTAGCAGTAGGGGAAATGCTCATAATTTTGTCCAGTTTCTTATTTTGGACACTTTGAGGATAACATTGGACACTAAAAATAAATTGATTAAAATGATGGATTTTTATTCCAATATTTGATGAATAATGAATTCTATCTAAATATTTGTTCTTTTTGGAAGATTTTAACACTAAATACGTTAAAATTTGAATATGATTTGAGTTGAAATTGCTTTGTTCAAAATTCAGTGTGAGCGATTGCTTACGAGAAATATGACAGAACTTCGTGGCTTACTTCAGTCTTATTTAGTTTTGGTGAAGTACTAACAAAGTTTGTTCGCTGTTTTTGAGTGATATTATTGAATATTCATTGAATATTGTGTTGATTCACGTTACTGATGATTTGTACATTTGACCTGAAGTGAGATTTGCCTTGTGAATTATATTTTTCGTGTGAAAAATGGGAAATTTTTTAAGACATTCACCAGTGAGGTGATGATTCTTATTTTGGACAGGTGTTTTTCTCACGAAATTTCGTGAAGTTTTAGCTTTTGTGATGACTAGGTTGGACAAATGCCTGGAGAAACAAAGGAGCACCATCTCTACGAAAGAGATGCAGTGAGAAATGCCTTGAAAGGCTCCCGGAAAGGGCAGGGAATGAGCGAATCCGCACGTACTTGGAGTATCGAAGTCAACTCACTTTAATGAATGATATGGAAAGTTTCTGGGCTTCTTGTGACATTCTACGTTTCCCTTACATGAACAGGAAGAGGACTTGGTAAGATTGGTTCATCAAATGAAGAACAATGAGCATCCTGTTGAGGCGGATTATCTGTCCAAATTTACAGACAAGTTGTAAAAATTAATAACCAAGTTGTCCAAAATAAGAGTCAAATTCACCTCTACATATCAATTCATTTTTAAACGTATTAAAACTAATTTTAGTAAAAATGAGATGATAAATAGCTTTCCAAGTTTCTAAACAATCCTTCTGAAAAGAGAGTAACAAAAAAAGTCAATTAGTATTGAAAATATCGCACTTCAAACTTAGGATATCGATGCTTATATGCAGACTGTCCAAAATTATGAGCACTTCCCCTAAATATTGTTAATTTCCTTATGAAATTGTTTTTTTTTTTTTGTTATAGTCGTTATATTTAGCATAACTATTAGAAGGATTTTAAGCATCTTTGTAAAATATTACTTGCTTTTACGAAGTAGCCTTGCTATTTATTTAGGAAACTGATAATTCGGAATAAGATCTTTTTCCTTTTACTAACTTTTAAGCTGCCAGAACTTATTTTTCTGTTTTAATATATAGCCGTTATTTCAAAATATCTTGGAGTAATTTAAATATAAATAAGATGATGTAACAAAGGTTTTGATTCAAGATCTTCATCAATTTTTAAATATTATAACATATTTATTCCTTCTTTTAGTCTGTTTTAGACTCATGCAGCTTTAATAATCTGGTTTTCAAACCAGATGAGAGAGGACAGCTTATCACTGTCATCATATCGCTTATCTCTGCATCCGGAAAAAAATGAGAGTAGGAATCGCTTGACGAGAATGTTAAAGATTGAATATGCCATATATATGTGGGGTTGATGCTCAGAGTAGAATCTTGAGGGGTGACACGCATCTTCTAATCCTATTTCCCTGCCCAAGAGACAGCACGTTCTTATTAATCCTGCTCAAGCGAATGAGACGCATTTATGGCATTGAGATAAATAATAGAAAGAAAACATTATCACCCTCACCGGATTCCACCTCGAATATATCATTCTCTCCATTTGGATCTCATATTTAATATTTCATTTTCTTCTGGAGTAACAATTTTATTTTGCTCCTTATTTCTTTATTACGTTGAGATTTTGCCATATGCGATACGGTGAAAGGAGGATTTCTTCCATAAATTTTAAAATTCCCACTGAATCATAGAACTTTTAAAATTCATTTCACAAACTTTCTTTTAGTTTTCATTTTCCCTTTCAAAATACCTGACCTACAGCAAAATCTACAGAAGCAATCAAAATTAGATTACAAAGTTATATTTCTTAATCCAATTGAAGATTCTATGGAATAATTTTTTGCTCATTCTACAGTATTATTTTGTGGTAGAATGTGAAAAATTTAATCCTCTCGCTAATTTTGTGCTTCAAACTTTCACATTAATTAAAATTCTTCGTAGAGGAATATTACGTGAGTTGAGAGTCTTTTTCCAACATTGGTATCATGGAATTTAAGGCTACGTGCACGATTCTTCACCATCTTCTCAGATTTCCTCTCCACAAACCGTATCCGGAAGGTATGTTGAGAAAAATGAAAATACGTGACATATTTGCGGTTATCAAATAGAAAATTTAAATATAACATTTTTAAACTCAATTGCTAAAGTGAGTAAATATTTTCATAATAGATATATTTTGCAATATATACACCCCATGTATTGTATATATTATATCTATTATTTATTCTACAACACACCTTGTACTTGAATGTTTTGGTTGGATTTTTTTTAGATTTTACCTGGTTTTAAGAATAATACTTCGCACTATTTGTATGTGCTTCTAATCTTAAATGATAAACGGTATGGGATTAAAATTATGGACTTCAATAACCCCCCATATGTTCCTCTCAATATATTTTGCTTATAAATTGCGCGATAATTTATGTATATATTAATAATATTTATATATTAATTAACGACTCAATGGAATATTAGAACTATCGACTTTGAATATATAGAAAAAGATTGTATGTATTTATTATTCCGATAAAGAAATTTCAAGAAAAAATATGAAAATTGCGAAAAAGTAACCCAATTTAAAATCTATTTAATAAAATGTTCGTTTTATTATGGATACAGGCTTATCTGGGATTCCAAGATTTTTCAAATTAATCCATATTTTTCTCAAACAATCGAAAAACAAGCTTTTACATTTTTAAATACGATTCTATTGACAAATTTTGAACATGTGAAAAAGGGGTGGCAAAACGTTCCAGGATTTGCAAAGTGCTTGAACTCGTGACTTAGGTGGTATACCTCAAAAGTGATTTTGCATTATTTATACCGTTCACTTCACTGGTTTTCAATCGCTATATTCATAAATTGCTCAGGAAATCCATTAAAACAGTTTCAAGAGTAATAGAACTGACTTTCGAACAAAAAATTACTTATCGGCTTGTAACTGTTTCACTACCGGTTCACAACCAATTTGAACAGATTTATAAGTCACTCAAAACATTTCGAAAATACACCTCGGGAGTAACCGATTCAAAAACGATTAGAACCGGTTCAGTTTTATTCGAAATTCCAAGACCTTTCCAACAAGCCCGAATATGATATTATTCGGATGAGAAATGTGCTCTCTAAAGCCTTTTTGATCTTTGATCTCCAAAAATCGTTATTAGGAATGGTTCAACGGTATTTTTGTATATGGACGAAATGTTCGCCTGAATAACCTCTAAAACATATCCAAAAACGAAAAAATCCCACGACGAGTCTGCGAGCAATCAGAAAAACATAGTTTTGCAGAGGAAGCAGATAGGCATGGGAAAATTAGGGATATGTTAATGATCTCAGAGACGAATTATGGGGGGTCTCCCGAAGGTCACAAGTCTATATGTCAAACCGTTTGGTTTTTGCAGCTGGCGACAGCCGGACGGACAGACGTATCAGACGAACAAACAGCGTAACGTCATTTCTTCAAATTACCAAAATTCTACTAAACTTTGGATAATAAGGATCCGAAATATATAACTCTCTGTAGAGTTCGAGCAGTAAAATTAAAGAAGAAAAAATTTTAATGTATTTCAAGAAAAAAATCTATTTGGGAAGATACGGGGAAAAATTATATTTTTGACGCAAATATAGACCTATGTATGGAGAGAAAGCCCTTTGGTGCTTTTGGTATACCAAGTCGCTATCTCTAACCGTTTGGCATCAGGATATGCCACGATGGAATAGACAGACAATCCAATAGCATGTCACTGTTGCTTTAAAACTTAATTCAACTATTTGAAAAAGACGTCAAGAAGTATCTAATAGACTCCCGTGTTATACAATACAAGGGGATTTTAATATTGCTCTCTCTGTGATGTTGAAGCAGTAAAATTCCTGGGAAGTATTTTGCAATTAAAGCTACTCATCTTGTTCACTTTAGTGAAAATTGTATGAGAGTGAGTGAAAGTGAGTAATATCTTGTGAAAGAGCTCCGTGTATACCCTGTGGGGCTAAAATATATTCAATTTCTCACAAATGTAAACATCTGTACCTCAAAAACAGACACAGTCTGTTGGATGTTGAAGGAAAATGTAGAAGTGAAATAAGTAGATTTGGTCGAATCCAACGTGGGTAAAATATGCGTAGAGGGAGGTAATTTAGCATTTTAGAAGATATCTTGAGTGCTTAACGCAATGCCTGAAGATGATAACAATTTCGATGACCCACAGATTTGCAATACATTTTCCATTTCCACTAGGACCATCGAAACTTTGGCTAGGGAGACCAGAAAAAGAGGAGTTTCCGGCCCTAACGAGTGAGGATGAATGAAAACAACCAGAACAAACAAAACAATGAGTGACACAACAACGTAGGAATTGTTGTGGTAAATAGGTCAGAGAGATAATTGTGGGTGTTGTGTTTTTCATTAACCAAATTGCTGGCTCTTTATGCAGAGTTTATTAGAGAATATGTTGCCCTCACTGTATCCGGTTGATGGTAACCAAACCAGAGCATAGCTAATAGGAATGAATGAATGAAAGTGAACCCGAGGGTAGTTGAGAAGAAGAAAAAATACGCTACGTTTGCTTATATACATCAAATTAATGTTAACTTCAAACGACAGCAATTCCTTCTTTAACCACCAGCTCAAGGCACTTTGTCCGCCTTTCTGCTAGGTTGGCCGAGTGAACTAATTTGAATCCAAGCCACAACTGGGGCATTATTCATGTGAGAAAAACACTTTTACCCTTTTTGGAAAATCAGAACTCTCTCACTCCTGACATCATTATCGCGTAGAATTTTCATGGTGTTTCAACTTTGATCTCACCCCTTTTGTTGTTCTTACTAATGTTTTTAACGCCCGGCATCTCTTTAGATGATTGTGTGTCATACATACCAAGTAGTAACATAATGTTGTAGACAAAATATCTCACATCTCCGCATACTAAATATACTATCGATCACCTTGAATGTAAGTCAGTAAATTTGCCTTGAAATTGATTAAGTGCTAAATCGAATTGTTGCATGTCCCTTGTCGTTATCAAGATTTTACGTAACATTGTAATGCCAGTGAAAGTCTTCTATTGCTTGTCATAGATTCATTTTATACATTATGTCTTAACCGAACTACATCACTGTCCCGGAGTGCACGTTGAAGTTGTTTTCATTCACTTACAATATGTACTACTATTGTATAATAAGATTGGTCTCAACAAAAGTATACATAATATATATAAATCCTCACGTGTTTAGACTTAAGGGGAAACACTACAAAACAGCATATTTTTCTCAATTTATATCTTTTTCAATATAAATAAAAAAAATTCTTTAATTCAATCTCCTGAAACGTAAAAGTAATCTTAAACTATATTATACGATTTTTTCATTTAACACTATAATAATAATAATAATATTGCTGGCACAACATTCCATGAAGGAACAAGGCCTTCTCGCAAGGGGATTTCTAGACATGCATTATTATTTTTTCTTTTACAGGATGAGGTTGTCAGTCCCATGCCCATGGAATTAAGTGCAGTGAAGCTCACTGGATGCAATCCGAACACCTTTAACCCCAGAAAAATTCCTGGTGACCTAAAGGAGATTCGAACCCGGGACACTTGCATCATTGAGCGAGTGCTCTATCACTTGACCCATTGAGTGCTCTAACACTATGAACCTACCAAAATTATTATATACCTATTCCTACCATACCCGGTCAAATTAACCGCCAATGAAAAAGGTTATCAAAGACTACGCTATTGCCTCCTTTCAGTCTTGAATGTTTTAGAGTGTCGCCTAGAGGCCATTTCATCCATTCACAGCAACAACGACCCACCCGTCCTTCCGTTAATGTAAGGAATCCAAATACCATATGTATTTTCTTCCCATCCTACTCCTTCACTTCCAGAAACCAGTCTTTTGAGAATATCTCAAAAACTAAACGATAGATTCCTTTAATTTTTGGGTATGTTTTAGAGGTAGTCAACGCGGACATTTTGTCCTTAGGAACCAAAACCCCCAAAAATTTCTTTCTGGCATTTTCAAGGTCAGTGGTCAACTTACTTAGGAGATTGGATTTTTCGACAGATTTGGACAAAATTTTATTTATTTTGAGAGATTTAGAAATTTTGTATAAGCCATAAGCATTTTTATTCAGTTTTAGGATGTTATGGAACAACTAAAATAGTTAAAAATACTAATACTACTAATTAAAAATACTAGGAAAAACTATTCAAAACCAACTTTTAAGATAATCAAACTGATAAGGTATTCATTGGGCCAAGTGGTAGAAAACCAAATCTACCTTTGGGCCAGCAGGAATAATGCGGCGATAAATGTATTTGGGGTGTTTGTATTATATTCAGTGTGCTTCTCTGCACTTGATTCCACGGGGCATGGGACTAAAAACCCCATCCCTGTACAATAAAAATAATAATGGTTATCCCGAACTCCCCTTGCGAGAAAGCCTAAGTTCCGCTATGTAACATTTGTGCCACAATATTATCATTTACTATTAATCACACTGATAAGCAAGTGTTTGAAAATTGTATCAATGAATATAATAAAGAGTAAGCAAACACCAAAATGTTGGGTTTTTTAGAAGTTTTCCAAAATAATTAATGATTGAATTTCTCATAATAGTATGAAACTTTTTGTAATAAATTTCAAGATTGCGAAAATATTCCAATATGATATTCTTAACTGTCTCTGTGGAACGACAAACAGCGAATAAGAAGATAATTCCTGATGCAGAGCAAGTAAGAATCACGGAAAGAGATGAAAATTAATTAAGAGAGTAACACATGGGGGGATTTAATTAATTTGTAAAAGAGACAAAGTAAAATTTATGTTGGCTGAATGCTAACCATCTTTCATTTATTTAAACATGCTAATTATTCAATTGCACTTTGAGTGTCTATTTTGAATTCTTATCATGGTATAAATTAGCAGTTTTTGCTAATTCAAATTTTGCGAATTAAGATTATTTTGTGAGTTCTGCTGTTGTTTTGACGAAGTTTAAAGACATTTCCGGTTTAAAATTAGGTACATATTGAAATCCTGTTCCTTATCATATGAGAACTTATGAATATTCATGATTCATGATGTTTCTTGTGTTATTGCTGAATATGTGTAAATTCTATATATACAATTGTATTATGTATCTGCATCAAAGTTAGTATTCAAATGACCTCATGATGTATCATACAACGTATTAAATTAAATTAAATTTAATTTAATTTAATAAAATTAATGTTTAGGATAATATTATCAGGTTAATAATATATTACCAATTTCGTTATTGGATTAATGAATTAATCCGGTTTCTCACTTTCAGTAAAATTACAAAAGAACATTCACAGATTTTTCGAACACTAAAATATTTGTTTTGTTAGTAAGACTTTTAGAACGTTACCTTAGTTTCATAAGGCATTACAACCCTAAATATTATATTATATGCTTGAAATTAATTGGAAATCATTTCTTAATTTCAGTTTAATGTGAATAAGACTGACACTATAAATGACAGAGCAGACGAAAACCTAAAGTTGTTAGCTCAGGAAAATTGGTTTAGAAACGATTTTCCAGAATGCTTCAACGCGAAAAATGCATATACGATAGACTGTTTTTTCTTGCAGAAACAAATATATCTACAAAATATTCGATTAGGGTAAGTTGCATAAATTGGAACAATTTCCAGAGGCTCGAACTTTGATACAAGATTAAAGACATTATAAATACATTTTTCCCTGATGACATACATAAATTTGCTCCTTGATTCTTCTAGAATATTACCGTTTCATGGAAATTCTTGAAAAACAGTTTGAAAAGTTCTTAAATACAAGAAAAATACGTGAGTGCAAAAAAATATAATTTGGACAGGGTGGGACAAGTTGGACGTGGGAATTTGGACAATGCGTAGGGGAAGGTTGTGCAAGTTTCAAGATTTTTTACTGAATGCCATACAAACTGAATCAATTATACCACTAGGGTAAAGTGTATAATTAAAAAGTAAAAAACATTAAGGCTTAGATATATATTATTTATTAAATCTTTTTCTTGGATATTTTAATTTTCTTGCTTTGCTCCTTTTCTTCTTTTATTTTGAGCCTTTCTTCCTGTTTCTGAAGTCTAATTCTTTTTTTTCTTGCATAGCCTCTTCAAACATGAATTTAAAAACTCCATAGAATAATATTAGATACCTGTCCACCTTTGGGCGAAAGCATTACACCCGTTTCGTCAAGATTAAAGACGCGATCAGGAGGAAGTTCCAGAAGATCTTTGGATTTTAAATATTCATGAGTTTTCTCAAACCACTCAGTGATGTCCTCAGTGGTAATACCAGCTCTTTGAGTTGTGTATGCTTCTGGTGTACGAAGTCTCAATTCTGGGTATCTGTTCAAAAAGCTCTTGAACCAAGAGTATCCTGGCCTTCCATCGGTGAACTCGTTGACAATCTTGAACTTCTTACAAATAATTTGCACAGTGTTGAGGACTTGATCTTTTGTTATAGGATGCCACTTGTCACTGCATCCTAAAATCCATTCAACGAGCTCATCTTCTATATCTTTTGGCAGCGTAGGAGGCCTTCCCCCAGAGCATTCTTCCGGACATTTCCCGGTCAGCTTATTAAAAAGTGTTATTCTTGGCACCCCAAATAATACTGACACCTGACTTAGTGACTTTCCTTGACGAAAAGCTTCCAGTGCTTTGTTCACTTGGTCTTGAGTATAGGATTTGTACTTTTTCAATTTATTTGCCTTTTTACCCATCTGAAATAAAAAGAAAACCCCTGCAATACAATCGTATCTCCGGATGTCCAACTTGTCACTTTTGCTCACGCTTCAAATAAGCACTTTTTCTTCATACAGTTAGTAATTATATCAAATAAAACCATTACGTACCGTTAACTATCGAGATTAAGCACTTTATTCCACTAAAATTTGCCAGAAATATTGAGAAATGTCAACAGAACCGAAAAACCAAAGTCACTCGTCTTGTGTTTTTATTAGGAAAAAATGGCCGATCGATGTATTTTTTCGACGGTGAAAAGTTACACTGTCAATTGAGGTGAGAATTTTATACGTTAAATCTTATTCATATGAATGGATTTTCACTTTATTTGCAGCACAAGGAACCAAATAATTAAACTATAACATAGAAAAATATACTAATTAAAATTTAGTACTGTATTTATCAAGAAAAAATTGCCTGTCCAACTTGTCCCAGCGAAATTTTCCAACTTTTGCCATTGTCCAACTTGTACCAATTTACCCTAATCCTTTTGCAGTTAAACGATGGGATAAAGTATAAGAAAAGAAGCAGAAATATCCCACTTTAGAATAGATTGAACTCACTGTGCTTTATTCTTCCAGTTACTTTAGAAAAATGAAAGAATTGAACGATAAAAATTGTCCCAAAGACTCATAAAGAAGTCTTCTGAATTAGCTCAAAACCTAGGATGATAGACTAACGGATGGAGCATTTTAATTCATAAATGGTATGTTTTTCTCAAATTCTTTATAATTTTTAAGCCATAGATCCCACAAAAATAAGTATAATACGAAATGATATCCACATATACAGAGAATATATTTTTATTGAATTTGAAATTTTACTGGTGTTACAAACAGAAAATATGTCAGAAAAATTCAAGAACTTGCGAATTTTACGCCTTTGTCATATGGGATTTAGGAACTGTTATCCTCGTGCAATCATTATAAATTTTGCGCTAATAACATAACATTAAATACTCTTTCATTAGGTAAAAGTTTTAAAATGATTGCATTTGGTTTTATACCAAAACTAAAAAATCACCTTAAGAAAAAATATACCATACTTTTGTACGGAAAATGTATGAGAATGCTCCGCCTTGCTCAAAACAGTAGAAAATACAGAAAAGTAAATACTAAGGGAAAGTCCTCTCCCTTCGAACGTTCATGCCTTCGAATTGTGAATATAGTAATTAAATATTGGTTGGCTTATAATTAATTGTTGATAATTCCATGATAATTTAGTGTAAATCTCTTACGAAAAGCGAATGAAATTCACATTATTCGAAGGCATGAACGTTCGAAGGTAGAGCACTTTCCCCTATCTTTCTGTCCACCGCATAATGGGTCAAGTGGTAGAGCACTCGCTTTATGAAGCAAGTGTCCCAGGTTGGAATTCCCTTTATGATTTGAAAAAGTGCATCAAAACTTTAATATACATTTTTTTAAAATTTTTCATATTATGTACTTGGTTTCTTAAAACTTCAGATTGTCAAGGAGGTTTATAAAGGCTAAAACTTAAAAGGTTTGGTATATTTTATCTTTAGAATGACTAAATTTGAAATTTTAATTTTGTCATATCCAGCCCCAGGTTTCCTTACTTATAAATTTAATATCGTTCTGTGTATTTTAGGTGACTCCATTATATGGAAACTTCTATATGCGAGAAAGAGCATAAGCATATTCGCAATATATAATAACTAAAAACTAAACAAACCCTCAACAGAGGGTACTCATATGTCCATCGTTAAATCGTGGGTTGAATCAGCAACTAAGCTCTGTGCATGTCATTTGTATTTGGATTTTCTTCAAATGCTCTAGAGCGATACGCCGTATCCAACACATTCAGATACAAAGCAAATTCGGATAGCACAGTTGCTGATTCAACCAACGAAATTGCAAGATATGAAAGTTAGTTTTATTTGTTTATGCATAAAAGCAAATTCATACCCAATGGTCGTCAAGTTAATTGAACTTTCAGAATGTGATGTGCTGGTGAAAGTTTCTATTTATATGCTTAGAGAGTTTCTGCTGAAGTAAAAGCTTTGGTTGCCTCTTCTCTTACAGAGTGCAGAGAGAAATTTCGCTTATTTCAGAAAGTAGCACAATTTTCCGTGCACAAGATTTCATACCTCATATCCCAATTTAAATGCACTTCATGAATACGTTGAAATTCATTCAAAATTCATTTTACAAACATACTTAACTAATCATAATTTTGACACTCGGTTTGACATACTCTAATTTCTCACGAATCCATGATTATACCTTAGTGAGATGATGACAGGTTAATTGAAGAGTCTTGTAATAACACAGTTGCATAATTGAAAGTTGTAAGATGACAAACAGATGACAGGAACGCCCACAAACTCGTTTATCGTATTCACTATTTTAGTGAATAAACTACTTCAACCAAAATCTTTTTAACTAGGTACTGAATGACAGGTTTTATTATAGCAATAAACACTTCTTTTTACTCCCACCACGCCACTACTGTAAAGATTATAATACTTTTATACGAGGTTTCCTGAATTTGTAGTTTGCAGTTTCCTCTTGAATTTGTATAAGGGCAGAATCAGATTGACAATAAAATGATAGCCGTAGCCTCACCGGTTTTTGGGGTTTTTTGTTAATTTACGCATTTGCATTGAAATTCTTACGCAAATTTTTCATTACCGTATTGCCTTATCTCATACTCGGTGGCACAACGTGAAAATAATATAAGAAAATTGAATAAATAAAAAAGGCAAATTCGATAAACAGTGAGCAAAAAAAACTGTATGATTAATTTCTCTTACAGTTTTTTTGCTCACCGTTTATCGAATTTTCGTTTTATTTCTTCAATTTTCTTATATTATTTTTACCTATTGCCACCAACTATGAGATAAGGTAATACGGTAATCGAGAATTTGCGTAAGAATTGCAATGAAAATGCGTAAATTAACGAAATATGGTGACCATTTTACTGTCAATGTGATTCTGCCCTAAAGCATAAACTTATTTAATGGGTTTATTTTTTTATTACTCTCTTGAAGTATCGTGAAACTATCTCAATCATCCAATTTATTGTTAGATAATGTAAAATTTCATATAAAATCAATAGGGCTTAAGTTTTGCTAAAGATGACTTAGGTTTTGCAAATGCATGATTCAAAATATAATTAAAGAACTAAAAATATTCTCGGGTAAATTAAATTTCAAATTTGTCAGATTATTGTTAACATTAAACCAACCAAGGTCCAGTCAAATTGATCGGTTTAAAAACTTTTTAAAATTAAAACATTTTTTAAACGGTACAATGTCGCTATCAAACTTTATGAATTTCTTAAAATATGCATGGGATATATTTTTTAGTGCTTAAATTTAAATTTTTCCTCTTTTCCAAGAAAAATTTGTTGAGTATCCTACCCTACCGCGATCTGTGATTTGACCAAGCGCATTAGAAGAAACGACTAGAAAGGGTCGGTTGGTTTAGTGTTAATCGTAACGAAATATATTTGTTACAATTTAATCATGTTGTCGTATATATCGTGTTGGAAGAATTTGTTGATCGTAGATTTGTCAGGAGCGCCTTCCCCGCAATGTGGATACGCTTCTTCCATGCTCCCAGAGTTTTTAGGTAAAGGCGGTGTATTTTTATTACGTTGTATCACAGCGAAAGTGTATTTTCCATTGACATTCAGATCTTTGCATTGCAGATCTTTGGCGGAACTCGAACTCACAACAAAGTGAGGGATCTATCCGCCCAAGAACCAACGGTCAAACTTATTGCGCCACTAGATCCCCAATTTAACAGATTGTATATATTCTTTGAGTTGCAGGGAAATTCTGTAACAGTATGACAATAATCATAGGGGAAACTGGGGCACCACCAAACACGGAGTACCACCAAACACTAATTTTTATTTCTAAACTACTTGGACTATCTCGACCATTCCTTCAGTGGACAAACATCCCTATAGTGCCTATAAATTCCTATAGGTCTTATCCTCTGAAGTCGAATATCCGATTAAAAAATCGCAGTGTTTGGTGGTGCCCCAGTTTCCCCTATATGTCATATGACAAATTTAAAATTTTTATGTGGTAAATTCAGAAGAACTAATTAAAATGCCGACTCATGTCAGTTACTGAAAGCTTTAAAGAGCTGCTTACAATGATCATTTGATACTCACTGGGAGTTGATATTGCCCTACTCTCCCGAGTTTACAATTGTTTTATGAGAAACATTTCCAATTTTTCATATATTCTTTTATTCTGAGACAAGGCTTTAAGCTTTAATTCTTTATATGAAAAACAGGCACCCCTGGCTAGTTAATTCTTCGTATTGGAATTTAATTCTTCCAGTACGAGAACAATTTGATATGAACCAATGATTAACTAAACTACTGACACCACTGACACCATTATTAATAATAATAATAAAGACTGTATTTGCATTTCGATCTGGCTTGCATTAGATATCTCACCTACAAAGAGTTGATATAGGGGAATGTTGGCATGATTCACACAGAGTTAACCTTCAAACAACGCAAATTTTCTCCTTGTGTGCAAAGAGCTAGTTCGTCATTTCTTAGCCATAAGATAGATCATTATTAAGCTTATGAAACGAGATGAGAAATGGTAGGTCAGCTCTTTGCAAACAAAGAGAAAATTCACACCGTTTGAAGGTATACTCTGTACGAACCATGCCTACATTCCCCTAAGCTTGTCATTAGCTTTAAACGTTATTTATCATGAGGCCATGAAAGCTTCTAAATATTCAGGAAAATGCTCAAGATAATAGAAATAAATCTCACAAAGTATTTTGTATATTGCGGTACCGCGATAAACAATTGCTAGATTATAGGTCATTTAGTGAATATTGCGGTCCCTTGATTGCACTAATATCCATGAAAAGTGAAGCGTCAATTTTGGTGAATATAAGTTGGTATTTAGCTCATCAGATACGATTTATTTATTCACTGAGTACCGGACTATAACATCATAAATAGCCAGACAAAATAGCCCTATCTTTACCACGTATTTTACCCGTAAGTAAATATATACCTTGTTTCTTTAGGATATTTTGAATAATTTTCAATTAATATAAGAATCACTCTATTATTATTTAAAAAAATATATTAATATGCAAGACTTACTAATTTTATTTAGAGAAATTTAAAAGGAGATTTTTTGCAAGAACAGTTCTCATTGGAAGCACCAAGAGATAACATTGCAACCATATAAGCTTAATTTATTTATGTGACTCACATGGAACTAAATGGGGTTTAATTTTATTTGTTTGTGCACTCATTAAAAGGGTTAATGTAGTTTATGAATCTAAAATGACTATACTCGTATGGTACAATTTTCAATGCATGTAGCAACACTTTGTGTACTCGCAGTACACAATCTGCTGACTGCATGCCACCGCATATTCGACAACGTACTTATGAAAAAATAAAAGGCTGTCAGAATATCTCTTCTTAAATGTTTAAAAAGTTTCAACAACTGCAAAACTTTTGTAAAAATATGAAAAGTTCAACAAGCCAAAAATATTGACTTTTATCCAACACCTTCAATAAATTTCATTTCTATTATCTTTTCGACACTGTCCATTATAAAGCAATATTAATATAAAAGTTTTCCTCACTTAAATTGTTCATCTTTGAGAGATTTGCAGAAAGGGATTTGCGGCTATTTAATTCATTTAAGTTTGGTCCACATAATGTGGAAAACTTTTCGTTAGAGGAATTACAACTATACGTTGCTGCTGTAATTTGGGATTTCCCTTCTCTGAAAGATTAAATCAATTGTTCTTTATTTTATTAAATTTCTAACAAAAGTCTTGCTCTCGACTTAATAATCATATCACATTTATTAGATTAAAATGGGCTAAATCCCTCTGTGCTGTACATTCTTCGCAGATTTTTCTTAAGGACGATGCGAAACACAGGAAAAAAATAACAATAAATTACCGGATGCTGCCATGGAGCGATTGACGCTTTTTTTCCTATTTCCTTACCCTTGTTGTACCGTGAAAGTGGTCACCATGAAAAAAAAATTAAATAAATTTCTTCTTCGCCGACGTATACACAAAAGGCTAGCTTTTCTGCTATCATGGCACTTTCTTCAAGCTTCAATCCAGACACACACAGTAGACTCTCTCAAATTCGGTTTTTTACGACGAAAATATTTTCTGAATTATGAAAAAATTTGGGTGTGAAACAATTTGAAATTGAAATTCAGAGATTTTTTGTTCATTTACAATATTCATAATAATGCCGGTACAACATTCCATGAAGGAAATAGGCTGCCCTGCAATGGGATTCCTAGACACGCATTATTTTTTTTCTCATATACGAGATGAAGTTATCAGTGGCATGCACTGTGGAATCAAATGCAGTGAAGCTCACTTGATGCAGTTCAATCACCTTTAACCCTTTTTCCTGGAGACCTAAAGGGGATTCAAATCCGAGTGCCCAATTTTTAAAATATATTGCGGAGTATTATTAATTTAGAAACATAGGTAAAATTTATTCATTATGAAGCTTTTAAGATCGTACAAAGCATGGGCACTTTCCCTTATGTGTTAAGGGAAAAATTCTGTATTCTCCTATGGAATTGGGAAGTATTCCAATTTGGATCATGTTCTGAATTAGGTTGTTTTACCTTAACCGCCACCCGAATTGAAAAAATAGCCCGATCTTTAAGAATCGAATTACCGAGACTCTACTGTATTTTCCCATTCCATAGTCGACACTCTGGTATGGAAAATTCGTGGCTAACGATCCCGGACTCTTCTCATTTTAATTAATTTACCAAGCGCACTGTTTCATGGCATTTCTTCAGCATAAAAAACTCTCCTCTTTCTTCTGTTTACGTGAAATATGATCAAGACAACCACTCTTAGCATGGGTAAAGCTCATCAGCTTCCCGCGGTATAGTAATGCTTTTCGGACAATGAACCATAGAGCGAAGCATCTGTATTAGTATTGTTTAATTATGAGGCAAAATTCAGTATTCTTAGCACGGAGGTTTTATGCTTTACCACAAATTTGAAATTTACCTGTGTTTTCATGAGGACACTGCATTTAATTAGGTAGAGAAAGTAATGGAGTATTTTGTCATTCTACACTTTTTTAGCTTTTTTATATTAAGTTTTTCACTGAAATATCTTTTTATGGCAAAAATCTTTATACAAGTAACAACAATATAAGTTCTAAATGCAATTTTATGCAACTATAAAGCGATATAGTAACATTTAAGGCTTACCATAGAGACGAATGAACAATATATCGAAATTTCTGCTGCTCTTTGGTTCGATAGGAATGCCTCATAAAATGATGTGATGTAAATATCATCAGTAAGGATATATAAATATCTAGAAGATTATGGGATAATGTTGAATAGAGGAGATCTTCACTACACAGAAAATTTCATCTTTTTCAAAACTACGCTAATATGTAACCACATTATAAAAATTTTATTTCACAAAATAAATTTTCCTCTTAACCTGCTGAGATATTGTACAATAAAATTGAACATAAAACTGTAATAAACATTTGTGCCTTACCGTTCTCGTTTAATCAGTTTAGGAAAACACCAAAATCGTTTAATGCTTAAAAAACTCACGAAGGAGAGAATATGTGAATACTTTAAAAATTATAATTTTCTAAATCTTAGAATCTTTTAGTTAAAGAGTCAGTATTTGACTTTTCATTGTTGTATTAAATTTATTCATTATTTCAATTAGTTTATAGCACTGAAAATATAATACAATACTCCTTGGAAAATCTGTAAGAGATTCTGAAGAATAACACATTAAAATAAATAATCACAAGTTTGCTCAAGTCAAGAATCTTAAAATATACAATAAGCTAATCAAGCCTTATCACTATCTTTTCTCATAAACCGACGTTTTGGAAAGATTAGCCTATTTTCTCGCAGAAGTATGAAAATTATGGGTAGAACTTGTCACAAAGATCGTTATAATAATTTTTGGAGTTCGTACCCTGAACACTTCAATTAAGTTCTTAACAAAGACTTACCAAATCCGATCCGATGTCATTAATTGCCGGGACCCCTCTATCAGCAAAATCCCTGTACTCTCCTATTAGTTTGTATTCGCAGCAAGACAAATATTTTATGATGTGTTTTATGACTTTTTTATTACATTTTATCTGACACATTGACAGTATTTTGTATAACTATCTGTTACACCTTGCCACCAATTGCCACAAAATCTGAGTCACTTTCAACTATATATATATGTAATTTAATCGAAAACAAGTAAGTACTCATAATATATGGCTTATAAGGTAAAGTACCCTTACTCGACCGGGTTCCTCTATTCGACCGGTGGGTCAATTTTTGAATATTTGATGGTGAATTTTATCAATTTCTATGAATTTGTCACTGATTCGTATTATTTAAAGAATAATTGACCTATTAATGTTATAGATCATACACAAAATATTATAGCAAATATAATTAAATTGAATAAATAAATCTACCGGTCGAATAGAGGAACCGGTCGAATAAAGGGTACTTTACCTTATAGTATATTTTGCCAAATTCCACTCAACATCGTCCGCTTGGTGATTATCGATCGTTTGTCGGTGAGTGCGTAACGATTTAGAGGGAAACTTTGTTGAGGACAACAAGAAGCACGTTCTCCAGTGAAGAATTTGTAGGTAATAAAGAAAGTCTTGTCTCCTTTCTGGCAGAGAGCACAATTTGTGGAATGGATGTGGGGAAAACGAGAGAGAGAAAAGTAAAGAAAAGGAAAATCATTAAAATGAAAATGTTTGTTTTGTGAACATTTTAGGTAGCATAAATAAGGATTCTGTTTTGTGTATCTTTTTCTAACTTTTCGATTTCAACATGATGGCTAATGAACGGATTGTGGATAATGTTGATGAGCTTATTCTATTTCTACCATGCTTAATTTAATGTATCACACAAAATTCCTAATAAGATGTTTAACACAATCATAAAACCATTTTATTATTATGAGGGTGCTATTAAACATTAATCTGCAACATTGTTCCAAAGAAAAAAATTGTATTCACCATTGTACATTAAATCAACATTTCCATTTCACTAGAGAATTATAAAAGGAGTTGCTTCTCATGCTATATATAAGGACATTGTATTCAAGTATTTTATGAGGTTGAGGACGAAAAATAATGCTCTACAGAGGCAACGATGCAGAAGATAAACAATTTATTGTAATAAAACCAAGAGTGGTTCTTTTGGCAATCTGTGGGGTCCAATTGAACTTTTGTTTGTTATGGTTCGTCTTAAATATTATTTACAATGCAACTGTCTAGTACATATTGCATGAAAAAATTATTACGTATTATGTAGGGGAATTGTGGGAAATTCGGTCAAATATATGTATTTCCAAAAGACAATTATTCTTCTCGAAAAATTAGTTTCATCGAAAAAGTGAAATGTCGTGTAGTTTTACTAAGACTGTAAGGCTGTTTTGGCTATTTTTTGACTTTTTTTTGTAGAAGAAATTTTGTAAAAGTATGTTTTTTACGAAAGAATTATGTACGTATGAAGAGACCTTTAGTGTTTATTTTGCAAAAAAGTAACGAAATGTCCACCTAATGCCCAACGCACAATAACTTTTGTTTGTGAACATGTTTTTAAAATTGCCTATGTAAGTGAGCGAGATGACTAGATCAAGATTTCATTCACTCTCATTGAAATGTCAAAAACATATTTACAAAACAAAAGTTATTGTGCGCTGGGCATTACCCTAAACTTCCTTAAATTTCCAGGAAATGGTAATTGCATAAAATTGAAGAATAAATTTTTGACAATGTTCCAAGAACTTGCTTTTCAACGCTCCCTTTTCAAATATTTCACCAATATTGTTATAATGGGAAACAATATTATTTAGCATTGTACTGTACATATTTTAACTCAAGATTTTTTAAGAGATGTTTAATAAATGGAAATATTTTGGCATCATGTTTGTAGATATTGTATCCTGTTGAAAATTATTCAAAAGTTTACTGATTTTATGCACCTATAAACCTAAGATTAGCAATGCATGTGCAAAAATTGTCTTTGTAATAATCAAAGTTTCACTTTTATTGCATGCATGGCAATATTATTCTTGTCTCAAATTTCAAACCCAATGAAAGTTCTTCTTCAGGAGCTCCAAATTTGATAGAATCTTGTGAAATTATTTTGAGAAACGATGCAATGCTAATATTTTTCTGTCTATCTGTCTGTTCGTCTGATTGGCTCGGTTGTCATCATAAAATTCATAAAATGCGGTTAGGGAGGTCCCAGTCAAAATCCTGAAAACCAAAATCCTAAATATGCTAAAATTCCGAAAAGTCAAAATTTTTAATGAGTCGAAATCCCGAAAGGGTAGAAATCCCGAAAAGTCAAAATTTGTTAAATTACTACACTCACTGAGAGGAATCCGAAAAAGTTAAAATAATATTCCGGAAATGTTAATTTTACCCGAATGTTTAATTTGATCCGAAATCAGTGTAAATATTACACTTTTTAGGTGTATTAGGGGTTAAAGGTACCCTTCTTCATGTTAATTTTACCCTTAATAAGATGTAAAATTAACATTAAAAAATGTTGATATATTTTTACACCTAAAAAGTGTTAAATTTCTGAGGAAAAAATGTTAATCGCACCCTCTTTTTTTCTCAGTGTAGTCTCACTTATTAGAGCAGAAGGAAATTTTTTGTGTTTTGGTAAATAAATATTTTTATTTGTTGTGTCAAATAAATTCTTTTTTTAGTTTTTTGGGAAACCATTATATTCACTTCTGTGGCAAAAGGAAATTTTCGTTGTTTTGGGAAATTACTAGTTTCACGTGGTGATACAAAGGGGTTTATTTTTGTGTGGAAATTATTTACTAATCATCGAATACAACAATAATTAAAACATTTATGTGATTGTATATGTGTTTAATTTTGCAAAGCAACATCTCTCATTTAATGGTATCTCGCTTACAAGCTAAGTATTTTTAATATAAGAAATCTTCGCACAAGACCCTTCGAAAATACAATTACAATACTTTATTTTTAATAGCTAAATTTATAGTTCTTTTGTGTAGTTTTATTTTATTATTTTCTCAGTATTAACTTTTCTTTCAACATTGCCATGAGTAATGATATCATCTGTGGCAACAAATAGCATTTTAATCAAATCAATTATAAAATGAATGTGGAAGAAATTGCTACCACTCTGTTCGCAATCATGACGATAGACTTTGATTTACAACATTTGAGAGAACAATAGGGGTATAAAAAGTCAATGAGGTTTAGAGCACTTACTCAGCAAATGTGGGCATTTTGCTTCAAAAGTAGAACACTGGAGCATATTTCTTGTCACGGAAATACCACTCATTTTCCACGTTTGTTCATCGCAGTGGACAGGAAGTAAAGAGGAAGGGAAATATTATAAATTTATTTGTTCCGCTGTGTGATAAATACCAACATATTTTTATTGCCTGGAAAATTTCCGCCTCCGTGGAGAATCATTCACTGTTTTTGATGAATTGTTGAAATTAGCCATACAGAATTGTGCATAAAAGAACTTCTCACAGGTGAACATTTCCAACTGAATAATAAGCAAATTGAAATGGGATCCTTTATGATGTATGTAGAATTATTTTCTGCGAATTTATGAATGTACTAACAACATGTGAGGGTGGAAGGCTCCATCTGCACATGAAAAGAAGATTACTGTGAATTTTGTTAATTTCACGTTTTCCAAAAGCGTAATGGGAAATTGCGAACGATGAAAGAAGCTTTGAACGGTTTGAGTATGTAGAATTTTACTTCTCTTTCGTCCTTTGCCAAATATACTATTGAATTCACTCGGAATGGAAACATTTCGTGCTCATGCGGTAATTGTTTGGATTTCCATTGAAGTCCAGCAAAAAAGGGAGAGGACGACTACTTTTTACAGAATAGGTAAAGGGAACAAAATGAATAAACGCTCTGGACATCTTTTTTCAAACACTGTCAGTTTTTTTTTTGTAGGCAATGATTTTAAATTAATTTTATTTATTAGTGGTCAAGCTCATAAAAATGAGTATTTTAGTATGACGATTTCTCGATCTATTCTGTTCTCACACTAATTGAGATTTTTCTTATTAAGTTAACATTGTAATTAATTAAGATCTTTATTAATTTAAGAATATTGATTTAACATTGCCAAAAAAGTTTGTCCGTGGTATTCAACTCTTATGGCCTCTACACATTAAAGAAATTTATGTCTATATTGAGCAAATTTCCTACACTTATGTAGGAAAAACTCTTCAATATGGACATAAATTTCTCTAATGTGTAGAGGCCATTAGGCAGTGGTACTCCTGACACGACTGTCGACGTTGTGAGTTTAAATACCGCTAAGTGTAAATGACAGAACCCGTATGACCAGGTAAGCGTGGATTATAGCCTCAATTAACCCCTATCTTTTATACCTTACTTTTAAGATGCTTCCATTCAAAATACCCCTTACTAAATATATGTGAAGGACACTGTTTTGCGTTCATGGTGGTGAGCAGCGGAACTACGAAAATTATGTTGCCGGCCGTGTTATTCAGATGTCAGTGACAAGATGGAATATTTTCCAAAAGATTTTATTTGTTTTTAAAATTCTCGCAAAGATTCTAAGTGTTTTTAGTGTTTTTTTTAATATTAATAAATGTGCGTGGGTGCGTTTCGTGTAGAGAAAGTGTCGTGGTAACTATAGATAAATTTCCAATCTTGAATACGTGTTTTTATTTCCTTTCGGGGGTATTTTTTAGGAGACAATTTTTTTCATAATAATTTTTGTTTTTCTAAAGTGCTTAATCGTTCATCGTGGTTAAATAAAACATATCCATATCTTTGTAGCTTCTGCCATTTGTATAAAATTCGAAGGTGAAATCAGGATGTGCAATTGACAGTTTCATTCCACCGCCATTGATATCCGTGGCAAGATTCAGTCCTTAATTTGTGCCTACCACTCGGATCTTGCCGATGAGGGCTAAAATAGTGCCTAAAGCTGGGTGTTAATTAATGGCTCAAGGCTAGGTCCCCCTTACCCTGTGTCAGACGGGAAGCGTCTGATTTTTTTCACGATATACTGTAAATTGAATAATACATTTGGTTACTAAACAATGATTACTAAACTGGATTTTTTAAACGATATTAAAATCGGATAAGACATACATTTTGAATTAATTATGAATAGAATTTATGTTTACGAAAAAGTTATGTATTTTCTAATACTTTTGAGTTAGTTTGGGTTAGTTTCGGAAAAAAGCCTTTCACTCTTTAAGGGGTTACGTGGGTCAAGAAAATAAAAAAAAACAGAATTTTTTTTTAATATTAAGGTAAAGTACCCTCTAGTCGGCCGGTTCCTCAACTCGGCCAGTTGAATTATTTAACCAATTTTTTAACGTTTTATAGTTAATTTCTATGAAATTTTCACTGATTTACGTTATATATAATATAATACACCTTATAATGTTAAATCGGTAAGACCATATTATAACACATCTAGGGGAAACTGGGGCACCACCAAACACGGGGTACCACCAAACACTAATTTTTATTTCTAAACTACTTGGACTATCTCGACCATTCCTTCAGTGGACAAACATCCCTATAGTGCCTATAAATTCCTATAGGTCTTATCCTCTGAAGTCGAATATCCGATTAAAAAATCGCAGTGTTTGGTGGTACCCCGTGTTTGGTGGTGCCCCAGTTTCCCCTAAGTAAATTGAATAAATAGTCGCACTGGCCGAGTTGAGAAACCGGCCGACTACAGGGTACTTTACCTTATTTATTTAATTTATAGTTTTGAGCACATAAAATACAACATTCGAAATAATTTGTCTGAAATTTTCAGTTTAACTTAATTTTCAATTTCTAGGGGAAAGTGCCAATGCCACGGTCTATGAAAGCTTCATAATGACTCAATTTTTCTTTTGTATTTCAATAAATGTGACCCATCGCATCCATTTTTTTTAAACTAGGGGGAAATGCCCTGGTTTTAAAATATATTGCAGAGTCATATTTATTCAGTAATATAGGAAAAATTTAGTCATTATGAAGCTTGGGATCGTGCAAAGCATGGGCACTTTCCCCTACTTGAAATATTAATTATTAATAATTATAATGTTTCTGAGGTCTTCTATCTCAAATCACCAACATCTCAATAATGGCAAAACCATCTTCATGGTTTGATATCAATTTTAAATCAACCGAAAAGTAAATTGAGTGTACATCTATTCTCGTTGTTTTCAATTCATTCTCTTTTACATCGCAGCCACTTTCCGAGGGTGCAAATTGAAGCGCAGTAATTTGTAGTCACGACGTTATACGATTGATTTTTTCGCCACAACTGCCACTGATGTACGATAAAAACGATGAACTTTTTCTTATTGTTTTTTTTTAGCTTTGGATAATGCTGACAAGAGGTCTATATGATAGGTAAAAACGAAATGTCACCTTACATATTTTACTCCGTTCATGTGAAACCAGGCTGATGAAAAGGTTAGTTTGGCATCCATGATGCATTTTCCGCATTTTCCCATTAGGCTCATCCACAAATCTCTTTTTATCAAAATGAAAATTTGCTCATGAGAAGCGGTAAGACTTTCATTATAAAATCTGAGAGTGAAAATTCCATCAGAGGATTACTCTGCACCAACTGCAGCTATAGTGTCAGACCCGATGGTTTAATCATGAAGGCACCTACACTGAGAATTATAAATGAAAGGGCAAATATAATGGTTTAAATGGGTTCAAATGGTTTCCTCTTAAATAATTTCTTATATTTAGAAATTCATTTTCGACTGACTATATGGTATATAATGCAGGATTAGTACACATGAAATTATAATATAATAATTCTACTTAAGTAAATATGCTATGATACACGAACAATGTTAAGTTGTTTTAAGATTAAGATTTGGGCAGAAGCTATGGACCCATTATGCCCTGTAAATTCCTCTAGTGTATCGTAACTTCCGAGATAGTGGCTTGCTCTACATTGTAGTTGTGATGCATTCAGCATCGATTTATAAGAATTTCAAGAAAGATATTACTGTTGAAATAATAAGGTAATTGTTATTCCAAACCAAGAATTTTGAATTCCATTCAAAGTTTTGCGAAAACGCATTTGCAAAATATATTTTTTAAATACATATTTAAAGCTTTAACTTATAAACTCTTTATTGGAGGTATTTTTTTTTTAATTTACTCTCAAAAGGATTTCGGAGTATTTAAAATTTTTGAAATTAATTTCTATAAAATATTGAATACAGTATAAGCAAATCTACTTTGAACCTAGTTACTCGTAATCCTTATTCTTCAAGGGTTTTGTTTTACTCACCTCATTTTCCAATTTAATCTCTTGGTAATTTACGAAATTTTATAACGCAAAAGCACACTGTAAAGTAGTACGCTCCATTAAAAATTCTGCCCACATTGCACTATGAATATCAAGACAATAATGATTATGATGATGATGAGCTTGGGGCTAGAACGTGGCAGGAGAGTGTGTGGATTATGGCTGAAATAATCAGAAAGACAGTACACAGAAAAAAGTTTTTCGTAAAAATTTGTAAAAAGTTTGTAAGAACTGTATGAAAATCAACGAACTGGGAGTTGGAATTGTCTTCCAACTTCCATTTCGTAAAAAAAGGTTAATTTCACCTCCAAAAGGTTGTTAAATACAAGTTATCCTCCGAGGTTTGTTAAATTAAACTCCATGGAGGTAAATATTTGTAAGGTGGGGAAATGAGCAGTACACAGGGTAACCCTTTAGTTCATACTATCCAAATTGTATATTCCCGTACTAATTTATTTTAATAAAAACAATTTATTGGTTTCCTGAAAAATATCATATATTTCACTTTTCAAATATAATAACATCTCATTTACAAAATTTACATAATCATTACTTTTTGGTACATTTATCAAATTTTCATATAAACTTTGAAACTAAACGTATTTGGCGTATTTGGCATTTGTAAAAATTTCTTAAGCCAGAACTTTAAAGGAATAAAATCTAACATTTCATTTTCCTCAAGAAAATCATCAAGAAAATACTCCATTGCATCTTCATACAAATCACTTTTTTAAATAGTTTAAAAATTGCATTTCTGTATTGCAACTTTTGAAAGGATCACTTAAAACATTCATTATCAAAAACGAATCTTCTATTTCAAGTATTAATTTCATTTTTGTTTTCGAAATAACTTTTCATGAAATCACAAATAAAAGACGTAATTTTTACAACTTCAAATCTAAAACAAACTCTACATATCATATCAAAATTATAGATATTGTTTGTTTTTTGTCTTAAAATATATAAATTCTATCTCTTCGTATGAAAAGAACAAAACTTTCATTTCTAAATTACCTTCACTTCGCTTGTGAAAATTAAGACAATTTGCTCTTCCAGATTGTCCATAATCCGGCAGCTCAGATGGTTGCTCCGGTTCGCGATGTCACGCAAAATTAATGTCACAAGTTCATTTCGATATCTTTTTGTGAACATTTGGTTCTTATAATATTCCTTTTGCACAACATGTCCCTCAGAGCATTGCAAAATAAGTGTTAAATCAGGAAATATTCATTCCTGGTGATCACGAGTCATCGAAGTGAGGTTAGATGCCTCCTATGCCCCATGACGATATTAGTTCTCCACTGCCTCCAGTGCTTCCTGAACAGGACTCGGAGCCCTGTGGCAGGGAGGATTTCGTCGATATCTCTGTCCGTGAGGTCCTCCAGAAACGAATAAGTAGTGCACCTTTCCGGGAAATAAAAGAATAAAGTCAATTTCACGTGTGTAAAAGAAATTTTTAATTCACTCACCCTGAAGTGTTGGAAAAGCTTCTTCACAACCTTACTCTACCAATTGCTGATGGAGGAGATGATCTTCCACTATTTCAATCTCTTCTAGTATCTGTTAATCACTTTTCCACAGTTTTTCAGAAAACCACGCACTAGCACAATTGTTTTTCACCCAGGAATAAAATGGCGACTGAATGGCATGTCAAAATATGTCATATGGTGGCATGGTTCACAAAAAATTACCTCCTTTGGGGGGTATATTTGTATTTCAGATCCACAACTATAGCTTTATATACAATTTAAATCTCTACTATAAATTGAACTCCCAATGGAGTTAAATACTTGTAGTTTTTTGACACAATTTTGTATGATTTACAAATATACCTCCCAAAATCCACCCAATTTACCTCCTTATTTGTTGTTTTGAAATCAACAAACCTCAATCAACGAACTTTGTACAAACTTTAACAAATAACTTTTTTCTGTGTAGGTAAATTGCCACGAAAAGTCCCGCTGTCACAAACAAATTCGCTGTAGAATGGATTGTGGATGAAAATTCCAGTGTTCCTGTTTCACTATGAAATTTTCACTTAGTCTCGTACCTGGAGTGATCCAAGGCAAACACCCGGGATAGTGTGAGATTGATAAACACTAAGGGTTCTCCTCGTTTGAACATTGTTTCACCTGAGCAGAGGGAGAAATGTTGTGTCAGAGACGATTTTCACATTTTCGATTTCCGCCATTCTCACTCAACCCAACATTGTGATTGGAAATTGAAGAAAAATACATCCAAGCTTGATCCTTTGCCAATCTTTTCGTTCCATTTCATTTCGCTGACAAATAAACGTGAACGCGACAAGGGTTCAAATCCCATGGAAAAGTGTATGACCTATCTTAAAACAATTGTACAGGGAAAATCGGAAACCGCTTGATTTTACAGAATTTCATGCTGTAAACAAATTTTACGTTTACATCTTACTTGAAAAACCGATTTTGTGTGACATTGTTGAGAATAGTCAAATTTTGCATTTTAAATAGAGTTTTTTTTTATTTCGCTGTTTATTATTATTTTTTAAACTAAAACCGAAAACAATTATTTAATCATTAAGATCAGTAATACATAAACGGTTTTTTTTGTTAAGGCCGCAACAATTTTGTAAGTATTTTACAAATTCCAGAATAGGGTAAAGTGCCCATGCTTCGTACAATCCCAAGCTTTGTAATTGTTAAATTTTTTCTATGTTTCTCAATAAATGTGACTCATCGCATCCACATTTTAAAAACTAGGGGAAAGTGTCCAGTTTTTAAAATTTATTACGGAGTCACATTTTTTTGAAAAATTTAGTCATTATGAAGTCACTATCCCATATATGTTGAACCTGTTGAACACTCTACAAAAGATGACAAAATATCATTCATGAACTACAATCCAAGAATATTGCAGGACAAGTTTGAGGACTTGAGAAGAAGCTCCTGTCGAATTCACTTACGACGTCTACACACTAGAGAAATTTATGTCCATATTGAAGAGTTTTTGCTACACATGTGTAAAGAATTTGCTTCAATATGGACATAAATTTTTCTAGTGTGTAGAGGCCATCAGTCACTGCAATTTTCCAATGAATCAGTGACATTTTAAGTAGGAGTGTATTGGTACCTGTGAGATGCTTGGACGTAATCACCGTAATTAACAATGGAGGTAAAATTCGAAAAAGCTGTATGGGTTTGTAATAACAAAGGATATCTTCTTTCGAAAAAGGAAAATGAAATTCTGAAAGAAAACAAAAGAATGTATAAGAAAACTGATAGGATCATTTGGCCTTTAGAGATAGTAATAATGGCATTTTTGTTTATAAAATGAAATATTTTGGGAATGTTTCTGTGTTGAATCGACGGCTCAGAATAAAAAAAAGAAAAACTCGCAAAAGGCAAAGTCTACAGGAGAGTGTTTTGACGCTGTATGTATAGTCATATTTCAGTAAAAATGGACCACCTTTTTTATTTTCAATATTACGGATACGTTTTTAAAGCTGACGAATTTCACTGTTTTAACCTTTCTTTGAAGACTTTAGATTAGATAACAGTATTAAAAAGGTTTATATAAAATTGATTACCTCAAATAATTTTAAAAAAAGTTGTTGATAAGTTGATTAAACATAATGGACTTTATGGTAGTTTCATAATGCTAGTAGAGTTAATTTAAAACAAATTCTATTTCTAATTCAAAGGATGTACTTTTAATTTGAAAACTTATTGAATATTTAAGACATAATATAAAATGATTGCTTCAATAGAATGGTATAATTACATAAATATCCTGATATTTGTCCATACAACTCTATTTCAAATCATATGAAATACTTATTCAACGAGAAGATTGCATCTCTAATGAAGTCGTTATACGAATTACTGAATAATTCCAACAAATGTCGTGTTCAGTTTTTCTGTGGCGGTGAAATCTGTTTCAACCGCGGGGAAGTACATTCAGAGAGTGTTTGTGAGTTAAATAAAGGAAAAAATAGAGAAAGTAATTTAAAAGTTTCTTTTACAGACAATTCTTTCCATCTCCGAAAGATGCACTTCTTTGTCTCATTGTTCGTATTCTTTCAATTTTCTCTTGTCGCAGTTTGGTTTAACAAACTATTCGTCTCCAACCACATTTGCTTCGCATGCAAATCTAATTAACTACTATCTTTTCGTGAAAATTATCTAGAGCTCCTGTCCATGTATTAATTACAAAAATTCAAAATCTTTGTTGAAATGAAAAATTTGCCAACGGATTATTTCATTGAATAAAATAGTTTAATTATTGTAGAAAAAAGTTTAGGTCTTGGATATTAAGGGTTGGGAAAATAAGAAGAGATGCCTGTTATAACACTGTGAATGAACATCTTATTAATATGAGTTTTGCGTTCTAAAGAATTATATTTATAATGACGGCTGCATTCCGTATACAACAGTCTAGTCTGATTTTGAATAATTCCACTCTTGAGAAATACATTATTCTCGGTAGGGGGAAGTAGGGCTCCTTTGAATTGGGGCAGTTTTGAAGTTGGGCTTTTCTCTTCTATTTGTAAATAAAACTGGACCCTATCACGATATAATTTAGCTCCACAAATCAATTCTGAATCTGAATCGAATGATGATAAGATTCAGTTCCATTTAAAAATCAAAAGAAAAAGCTCAATTTCAAAGCTGCCCCAATTCAAAGGTGCCCCACTTCTCCATACCTGCCTCTAAAGTTTATGCAAATTTAGTGGGTATTATGTGTATCTGACATGTGCAAACTAGAAATCGCAAGATATTCACAAATTTCTGTTGACCTGAAATGGAACAAACGCTTTACCAGTTTACAACATTCTTATTCGAAAGTTTTGCGAGCATTAAAATTGGAAATTCAGCGTAGGATAATCTCTTTGAACTATGTGACTAATTGGTAATGGTAATTCATTCTGAACAGAGATAATAGAATCAAACACATAAGTGCAAAAACCTATTGAAGTCTTATCAAATTCGTCAACTTTCATTTAAAGTTTGCTCATTTGCATTTAGCTAGTCTTCACTAAAGAGAATTGTATTTGATTGTGCTGAACAAACACAGTTTTTGTTTTGTGAAAATTGTCAATTTGAGAACATGGTTACCAATTTCATTTAGATGGGCTTTTGTTTAACTCGTTTTAAATTAAATGAATATCCCTCTACGTCAATTTGCACATATCATTATTTATCACAGACCGAGTCATAAATCCCAGTTAAATATCTACACAAAACACTACTGAAAGGATTTAATTCCATTTCCCCGATTAAATTCGTTTTTTTTTGGCATATAAATTTCACGATAAAAGGTAAAATAGAAAGAGTTGGAAAATTGACTAGAAATAATTCAATGAATGGATAAAAATGTAATTACAAGTCCGTAACAAAAAGAGCAAAACAAATTTTGTGAAGGATTTTGGAGGGATAAAGTCTGGGTGAAAATTAAATGAATAACTGAACTTCATATCTATCTGGTATGCTGAAGCAGCTTTTCATATATGTCTTTTAGTCAATTACCCTAATTTTGATCTGGAGGATCTTAACTAAAGAATGTAGCCATATAAATACTTTTTCTGAGTATTTATATACTAATATTCTATTAATCTTTTGATACCCAGCACACAATAAATTTTGTTTTGTATACAAAATGTTTTAGACTTTTCAGTGAGAGTGAATGAAGCGTAGATCTAGTCATTTCGCTCATTCTTATAGACAATTTTGAAAACATGTTTACAAACAAAAGTTATTGTGCGCTAGACATTATGCCTAGCACACTTTTATTTTGTAGACATGCAAATATACTTTCGAAACTGCCTGTGAGAGTGAGCGAGTGGACTATATTTAGATCTCGCTTATGATCAGTGCACAATAACTTTTGTTTATAAACATGTTTTCAAAACTTCCCATGAGAATGAGCGAGATGACTAGATCTAGATGCCACTCACTAACATTGAAATGTCAAAAACATGTTTAGTAAACAAAAGTTAATGTGTGTTGGGCATTATGACTAGCGTACAATTAATTTTGTTTGTAAACATGTTTTCAAAAATTTCTATAAGAGTGAGCGAGATGACTAGATCTAGTTCTCACTCAATCACATTGTAATGTCAAAAACATGTTAACACAACAAAAGTTATTGTGCGTTGGGCATTATGCACAACGCACAATAACTTTTGTTTAGTAAATATGTTGTTGACATTTCAATTAGAGTAAGTGAGATCTAGATCTAGTCATCTCGCTCATTCTCATGGGAAATCTTGAAAACATGTTTACAAACAAAAGTTATTGTGCGTTGGGCATTATTCTCACTGAAATGTCAAAAACATGTTTACAAAACAAATGTTATTGTGCACTGAGCATAAGTTTATTTAAAGCTTAAGATGTTTATAATACAAAATGCAAGTCTCGATTAGTATTAAAATAAATTATGATAAAAAATCGCAACTATATACAATACATCATACCCTGAACTTAACATTTTAAAAATCCAGTATGAGCTTAGTTCTTTTGTGAAATACATTTTTGAAACCTAAAATTTAATATTACATCAGTCTTCAAGTTTAAGGTATATCCATATGGGGCTTTTAATAAAAGAGGTTCTCTGTGAAATTTGTTATTTAAGTTTGATAAAGGTTATAGATTGAGCTTATTTCGGAAAATCCACCAATGCAATTTAGAAATTCAAGACTTTCGGGAACCGGGCTAAGCCTAAGATAAGAAAGCCGAATAACATGATGATTGCATTAAATCTTTTTTAGGGCGAAGTGGGGCACACCTTTGAATTGAGACAGGATTGAAATTGGGATTTTCTCTCTTATAAAATTGGACGTTTTAGAAAATGTGTCATACTTTTTTCATTATGGTCTCTAGAAAAAATCAGGAAGTTTAGAGCTTTGAACTATACTGTTTCATACATCCAATATCCTAATTCAAGTTATGAAACATAAAAAGATTTGACAAACCTTATCATTTTTTTCACAAATTATGTGGGAATAGAAAGCTTCTTTTGCAGGCTAAATCTAGCTCGGTCTCCCCTAATAGAAAACGTGAGTTAAAATCACTATTAAAGTATTTCATTACAAAATCCCCTTCTAAATGCAAAATTTTAGGACTTGTCTATTCCAAAAGCATATAAAAAATATACGAGAAAGGCTTTTTTCACGTTTATATACCTAAAATTAGTTTAAACAAAATGCCTTATGTAAATGTAATCGATATGTTCCTTCTTTTCCTTTTTTTAAATTTACGATTTTAAAACCTCGAAAATTTGTGAGACTTTAATTAGATTTTCTTCCTTTTTCCACCCTCATAAATTCGTGTCTATGTAAAAGTGTTCTTCTGAGAGATTATAGAAGAAAGTTTGGCAGTTGCTCTTCTATAGCTATTTGACCTTTCGGAAGTGGGGAGCTTCATATGCCATGAAGAAACTCCCATAAATCAAAGTAGAAAAGTTTCTCGTCGTCCAAAGTGTGTCCCTTGAATGCCTAATCTACAATAAACTGTGAGGATATTTTGAGGCTGAGTAATCAGTATATGTAAGATACATCTACCAGAAAAGAAATTAGAATTCACTGAAACTCATTAGATATTCTTATAGTCTAAGAAAATCGGTTAAATTTGTAAAATCAAGTGCGATTTAACAATTTGTGCAAGTACTAAACAAATAAATACATTGTGTACCACTCCATTACGGCATCGCCAAATATCAAAAATTTTGCAACCATATCTCATCCGATTCGCTCCATAAGCTTCTTCCTGAAAGCTCCAACCGCAAGTTCAGAGAGTAGTGAGCCTGCATCGAGCCACACTTTTAAGATGCCTCCCAAGATCATATTGAGACTACAATTTTGCAATGCAACTCACCAAGTGAAAATTTTCCGGAGTCGGATGCTTCATTGACAATATCTTCCGTTCCTTCAAGGATAATGCATTAACTCACAATGTAGAGACCGCAGACCTATTCACTTATAGATTTTTTTAAAGAACTTGTCTTCATATGCTTTCATTCCACGAAAAGAGTGGCAAGCACAGAGCCTTTGCATTGTCATTGAGCTTTTGAATAAGACATATACTTTTTCTGAAACTTGCACACAAAGTAAGTTTCAGAGAAGAAATTAATTATACCCACCATTAAATCACATGAAAGTCTCAATTCCTCTTTCGAAGTTGAAGGATGTTTGCCATTGAAATTACCCCGTTTTCTTTCCAATTTAACTGTGTTTCATTCGTGTCACAACTTCTGTAACCGTGCAGGTCAGCAAATCTTTTGCGATCAAACTAACATTCTCAATGTAAGAAGTTTTAAAATTGTTCATTTAAAAAAATACCATCAGCCCTTTAAATGAACAATCATTAAATCATTAAATAAACATTAAAATTAAAACGGAAACCCACAATGAGTTCGATGGAAGAAAAATTTAAATTGAACGTGGTCGCATTTTTAGACATTTTTCATTTTTACCTTTTAAAATTTCTAATTTGATAATATTTTTGAAATAATTTGTCTCAAGAACTTAGTAGAAGTTCAATTTATCATTAAATCGTAGCTTTTTATATTGTTTTAAAATTAGATGCGAACGCAAATTGGATTAAATCGTTAGTTTAAAGTCCTAACTCAAGGTTGATCTCACTTAATTTGATTTTATTATTTAAATAGTTTTATGATATCACTTTAAACAGTCTTCAGATCTAAGGTTTATCCCTACCATTTAACTCTTCTAATTTAATGAATGCAAGTTCAATGATTTCGGAACAAATCACTGAACTTGCTTATAGGTTATAAACTGGAAACTTTCAGGAACTGGCAATATCCCCTGATCTGAAGAAGAGTCTAAAGACTGTTTATGAGCTTGAGCTTTACATGATCTTCCCATTTCACTAGGGTACAAATTAGAATTCCGAACAACATGGAATTTGAAAGTTCTGAAGTTTTGAAAATCATCTAATTTATTTATTATAAAGTTCTCATAGAGTTTTCGGAACTTACAATTGGTTTGTCTAGAATTAAACGTCACGTGTAATTTCAAATTTAGCCCTATACCTTTTTATATTTTAAGGATAATTATTAATCAGTCAAAACCTGAATGATTAATAAACTGATAATAAAAAAAAACTGACTTGACAACAATTTAAAGATTCCGGTTGAGTTGGACTTTTTAAGACGTAAAACTTTTAAACAGGACCCTTAGTATTTATTATCAGATATGAATAAACCATCAGAATTTCTTTTTTTTCCTAATCTCCAAAATTCACAATAGGGGAAAGCGGATATTATTATATTATATTATATTATATTTTTTCAATATGTTATAAATTAATTTGACCCATTATAATATTATATTTTAATAGCTAGTCCAATGCCTCAAATTTTCAAAAAAGAGCTGTGGGTGAAATCCATAAGAAAAAATAGAGAAAAAAATTAATTGTCTAAAGCTTGAGTCGTCCGAAGGAAGCGCGCTTTGCCCTACACTAGAATTTATACAATAAAAATATACATAGATATATGTTGATATACAATGAAATAAACTTTTCAAAGATTTTTTTATTTACTAATAAATATTTATTCAATAAATTTTCAATACTTGTTCTTTTTCTTTTAAAATGATATTTGTTGTCATATAAAATTTCACATAAAGACACTTGAAGAATCACAATTCTCACGAGTTATAAAAGTCATTGCTAACTTTTTCAAGGATGTTTTCCATCAAGTTGCTCCTCCAGGACAATGAATCGGGTGACAGAGTTGGGAATTTTTTTCTAGAAAATGCATCCGAAAAAGCAAATATACGTATATAAAATTTAAACTCAGTTCATTGTACGACGGTAATTGTTAATTTATTTACCATGAAGACTTTTCATAACAGGAGTAAAAAAAGTCTGTTAATTGGACGCCTTTAAAGTCCTGATTGAATTTCCATGTTGTTGGCGAAGGGAAATTCTTGTGTTGGTCTATTCTATGGGTTTATTTTATTACACGGTTCTCAATCTATACTTTTTCGTAGGAAAATTAATTTGCAGTAATTGAAAAAGTTTAATTGCTCTGGCTACCCCTTCAATTCAGGGGAGTATGGGGCAGTTTTATGAATGAATATTGCATTGAAATTTGCAAATTATTTACAAAAATATTGTCAAAATTTAGGTTTACAATAACATATTAATAAGTTATTATAATGAAAGTAAAATTGCTATAGAGTGATGTTGGTGTTGTTCTAATCTGGTAATAACTTCAATATTTTAGAAATTGGTTTACCTCTGAAATCTTTGAAAGTTTCTTTTTGAGAGATAAAGCGTTATTAAAATATTGATTTTATTAACGCTTAAATATTAACAGTTTTATTTAATATTTATTTCTTTTATTACTGATTATACTTATAATACCTACTGAATAGTGGGCCAGGCGACTTCTTTAACAACATGTGTATATGCATTCAAAGCATCCCACGAAAATTAAAAAAAAAAGAAAAATACTAAATTTTAAAGTGCTTTTTCTGAAACCACTCTTCAATCCCTATGAATGCAATATTAAACATAATTGAATTTGCTTTTTTTTTCAATTAAAATGCAACCATATTTCAAGTCATTGAGCGTTCATACGTTTCTAAAGGACCTTTTTGCAAATTTACATCCATGGGATTCCTTCAACTTTGAACACATTGTAAAGCATAAAAAGCACTATTATACCCTTGTTAAGTTTACTTGAAAAAAATATTGATCGATTTGAGAATTTTATAAGCCAAAAAGAAAAAGGGAAATGTCGAAAGTTATCCATCTTCTCGTCAAGCGTCGTTTTGGTGCTTTTACTACCAAAAGGAATCCAGTGAAAAAGTATATTGTCCTTTTTGTGCAAATGCTTTCAAAACCCAAGAACTAGAGTGGATGGAAATTTCTTAGTATTTGGTCAAAAATCATTTTTCAAACGCATGTAAGATTAATGGTCATTTTCTCCTTACAATGTGATGCTGTGACATAACATTCTATTCATATTTTAAATTGTTCGTTATAAATATATTCTACGGAGAAAAAACTGGAGATAGTCAGGATTTTACAGAACAGCATATTGGAATATTTATGAATATAATTTTAAAGATTTTAAATATTTTATGTAGTACTGAGGATTATTCATTAAAAGACAGAAAATAAATCCAAATCTGTATCTAAAATTCAACAAATATTTTTTTTAAATAAAAGTACTGGTAAGGTTTTTATCAAAAATAACAAAAAATGTTGAAAACTAATCTGGATTTTGGTGAAATCCTTTCAAATTTTACATATTTTATTTCAATTTATTAATTAATAAAACGTGTTTATTATTTTTTTCGCAAAAATTTTGTTTTTTCATAAACTTGACTGAAAATTTTTCTATAACCTTCTTCAACTTTCAAATGAATTTTTAGGTATTGATAAATTGCTCATATTAAAAACCTCTAATGAATTATGCTGACCGAGGCTTAATATTGACATTCTTCAACAATTAACAAAAGCTCATATTATGACTTATTACAAAAAAGCTGATTACAGAACATTCACCAATGCTTTGAAAATATGTAATAAAAATCGCTATTTGAAATTATGAGTAATTATAAGAGATTTTATGAAATCCCAATATGTGTACCTACACATTACGCAATAAATTCACTGTATAAGAATTTAAATATTCTGCTTCCTGATAATTCAATTGAAGCAAATATTAAAAAAAAATGTCATGAGCTTTTTTATGAAATTATCATTTAAAATACTGTAACATAATTTATCATTTTATATTATTCATAAATTTTTATTTTTCTCATTAAATTTCAATTCGACTGTTCTGTTCATTTTATGAGAAATTAGTAATATAAAAAGGACGGAGAATTAAAAAAAAATTACATATCCAATGAAATGGATTTTGATTCTCTTCAAAGTATTAATAAGTTTGATTTCATATTAATTTAATCTATTTTTTAAGGATGTCTATTAAATTATTTCAGTCAAAAAGTGAACTTCAAATATCTGAAGAAATAAATTTGTAGATTATGGCGACTAATGAAAAAATTATTTAAGAATTCAATATAAAATTACATTAAATATTACATATTATTAAAATTTATAAAAAAAAATGTAGTTAGAAAGTAATGTATACAAAGTAAAAATAGTAGAAGACATTTGTAAATGAATCAATTTTAGAGGATTTTCTCGTGACTTCACCACACATCCTTAAGCTTATGCTTATATGTGCGGAACATGAATCAAGATGACCCTTCTAAAAATCTTAAAAGCCTTGAGGTCTAAGAATGAAATAGAATTTCCTTGAAGAAGTAATTTAGCACAGAATAAAAGATACCCTCGGAGGTTGCATGTGTCATTATTCATTCTATTCACGTCGCAAGCGGAAAAGGAATCTGACACTGGAAAAGCCTTATGAGATTTCTCCTTTAGCACCTCGTTTTTGATCACATTTTGGACCAGATATATTGCAAAATCTCCTTAGTGTATGTGATAAAATGTAATTCAATCCATACGAATACTATTTGACATAGGCAGAAAGCAGAAATTTTATTTCATTTCTTGTTAAACTTCATTCAATCTCTTTTGCGGGTTTCGTTTAATATTTAATCGGTTTAGAATCCAGATTCCTTCCAGATGAAATATATTACAGAATAAAATTATGTATCCTTAGAAACAAAATACAAATCTGTTAAACCTGTTAAACATGAAGCTCACTAATTCGAATATAAAATTGAAGGAGATTAAAATATCAAGTTTTATCTTTACATCTTGAGCCTTTGCAACTTTCTTTCTAAGATTACGTGGAAAACAAGTTTTTCCTATCTTTCACGTCCTTAGAAAAGATATTTTTATTGGGCTTTTTTTGGTTTTGCTTCGGCTTATCAATTTGCTTCCAACCACGGAAACTTCCATCCAGGAAACTTAATTTTAAAACTTTTACTCAGAGTTCAACTTTTGTGAACTGTGGCCGACTTAAAGACGGCGCTATAGTTTTTTTTATTCAGAGAAAATTCAAAAGGCGGAAAATTGTTTTAGTTCGAGCCCCTCTCTGCACTGCGATAAAAATTTATTTACAAAAAATTGCAATTCATTAAAATTTCGTGAAATAAGAACGAATTACAAGACAAGTTACTGCTTGAACTCCACAAAGAGCGTAGTATTTTAATCTTTTAATTTTGAACTACATTATATTTCGACTCCTCATCCTCATCGCAAAGGGGTCATATTTTGGTAGAATATTGGAAATCTGAAGATTCAAGTCTTTTGACGTCACAATAGTTGTCATCTGTCTGTTTAGCCGGTACCATCGCGTAGTGGCCAAACGGTTAGAGATTGAGACTTAGAACCTTAAGTCTCCTTCGCTGCCAAATGTCAAAATTATCGGCCATATTGACAAAAATTTCGCTCCCGCTTGAATTTTCTTACAAGGTTGGTGTCAAAAAGCAAATGGCGGACATTGGCGGGATAACCTTACATTTGACCACAAGATTCTTGCGGACCAGAATTCCCATCAACTTTGAACAAGTTTTTTGAAAATTTATGAAAAAATTGTTTTTCGAATTTATGTAATCTGTAATTGTTAGTTATCATACTTATTGACCCCGAGAGGTTTTTTCTTATTCGGGTCTAGAAATATGAAAAAAGTCACAATATGTGCAAGGAAGCAGAAAATCGAAAATTCACGATAATAATATAAGTCTACCTTGGGACCACTAACATCATGCATCTCATTTTCCTCCACCCCTCCCCTTCTTATCCAAAACCATGTTTTTCTGGATATGTTTTAGAGGTTGCCTAGACAGACATTCGTTTATAAACGAAAATACCTAATAACGGTTCTTAAGGTTAATTGTTTAAAAGCCTCTAGAGAGCGTATATCTCAACCGAATGGCATAATGTATAGGCAAGTTGGAAAGGTCTGAGAAACCGGTTATGAACCGGTAACTAATTTTTATCAGAAAATCCATTTTATTACCCCTAAGCTATTTTGGGCGATCTTTTATTACTTTGGGCTCTATCAATCGGTTCAAATCTGTTGAGAACCTGTAAATACTTTTGAGGTATAGCATCTAAGTCATGAGTTCGAGAACTTCGCAGAGCCTGAGATGCTTTGCCACCCCTTTTATTTTAAATAGTCCCTTTCAAACTAATTAGTTCAATTTTATCCAAATTATAAATAGTACTTTGTTTAGTTCAAAGGGAAAAAATTAGTAATTAAATACAAATTTCGTAACAGTATTTTTATCGCAGTGTTGAACTACATTAGTTTAGTAAACTTTTCTGATAAAATTTTATATTACATATTTTGTGAAATATTCTCTATGCTCCTATAGCAAGTACTTCGAAGCAGAATCTTTAACCGTATTATTTGAGATAGATTTTCAAGCTCAAAAACACTTCCTGTTCTCTGTTGTCCCCTTTTTGCAACCATATGAAAATTCTTGGAGGATATAAAATAGAATGGGTAGGATGGTGGTGCAAAAATCATTAGATTATTCAATACAAACATATTGTCTCTATACACGAATTTTTGCTATGGTCCAGCAGAATGGACCAACAAATGTGCTTGATTACATTTGGATGGGGTTCTGTGTGTCCAACACGGTGCTTAATTGAATTCTTCGGCATATGGTGCCTCAGCGATGGGGTTAAGATCCATATGTAGGCATCATCGGAGATTATTTTTCAATTTACTTCCGAGTGAGGTTCTCAAAAATCCATTTACGCTTCTGCCCCGTGATCCTTTATCTTCGACAGATTTTGCAAGTGGTAAATTGTGAATTAGTGTCAAATCGTACAGCAATCTCTTTGAGATGTTAATTTCATCATAGACCTGCTCATGGAAATGATGTCGATAGACTGACAGAAAATTACACGAGATAAGATAAAAGAATCACTTGAGATACTTTGAATTATTCTTAGCACAATGGTTTTCAAGCAGCCAGTAATACGACAGGAAGTGGTATTCATGGGGGAAACTGAGGCAGTAGAAATCATGAGGTAGTTGTAAACACTGCGATTTTTTTTAGAATTAGATATTAGGTTTCAGAGAGCGAGACCTATATTAATTCATAGATATGTTAAGAATAATTCTCATGATTTATCAATTTAATATCATGAATAATTTTAGCAAAATCATATGTTTTTATAAAGCAGTTTAAATCAGTAGTAAATCGTTATGGACACAAAAAAAATTCTACAAAATAAATCACAGAGAACTTTTATAACTTCGAGCTATTCGCAAAGCTCTTTATTAGCCTTGTTGGTCTAGTTGGTTTCATTAAAAATTTCTCGAATAAAACATAAATCTATTTAGATTGACTTATTTGAGATTTTCAAAACTCGTTTATCATTGTATATTGATAGTCATACCGAAAGATACGTTTTTAATTGATTGCTAATATGGATTTAATTAGACAATGACTAATGATATTTCGAGTAGCGGTAAACCATTTCGGATTGTGACATTGCAGAGTGAAGAGACGGAAGGAATTGCATATGCAATATGATTAATTTTGTGCTTTAGGGCAATGAATTTCATACTTTGATATATAAATAAGGTGCGGAGCCCTTACAATGTGTTACTAAACCCATACTCGAGTTTACGAGGAGCTTTGCGACTCCAATGAAAATTTACTATACCTCTTAATTAATTATCACCAAATTGTCACATATGTTCCGGTGAGCTTATCTGTTTAATATTGCATTATATATGAAATTTCCAAGGATTTGGCCAATAGATCAAGTTTAACAAGATCAATCAATAGATTAAGTTTAACTTAAGAGTTTAATAAACAATTCGAAGGTTCTCATTGAGTCCTTTTATCCTTATTAAAAAAAATACACTCGGATAGAAGATGCATATACTACTGCAGAGAGATCATAAATTTGAAAATAGTAAACATTTGTCTTGCTAAATCCTGTTACTTATACTACACTTACTTTTAACACTTTACAAACTTCTTTGCAGGATTGCACAAAAAAAGTATTCTACTCTCTCTATATTATATACAAAAGATCAAGCACGGAACTGCAGGCATTGTAAATATTTGCAGGCTTCTTCATTTTGAAAAAAAAAAGAAAACACAGTACTGCAGGATATTTCCTTTATTTCCATTTGCAGTTAATATTGGAAAAAGCGTAATAAAAAACATTTGTGACTATACACTGAAATTTCTCAACCTTTCCACTCAATTGCCAATCCAATGCAATTTCAAGGGGAAAATGGGAAATGGTGAGCATGCAAAAGCATTTCAAATTTCCGCTCATACAATCAAATGCATTTTATAAAATCGTTCATTTATTAAATATGCAATTGGGAAGACAATATAATTTATTCCCTTTGAATAAATTAACAGTGAAACATATATACCTTTGTTCAAAATTTTTAATTGATCGACATAAAAACGTATCGCAATAATTATGCGAATATGAAGTTTTTTTTTGTAATTAATGTGATACAGTTCGTTGCCCGGACTATTATATATATAATTCCAGATTTTGTATTCCGATACTAAATTCAATTTACTTCCGTTCAAACTTAAACGTTTTAGTATTACTACTTATTATAATGAAAATCTTATTGTTTATATTTATTTTGATGTACTTGGCTAATTTTTCCTTTTCTACATATCGATTAGTTTCTAAATTATATATTCTGTTTCGTGAAAAATGTCCCTTTAGACGAATCGTTTGCACCGGGCAGGTCCCGAACTCACAAACTCAAAAAATTTCAAGATGAGGGTCTAAGAGCCCAAGAGCCGAACGCTCTTATCAATAGCACCACGGACGCCTACGAAAATTATATTCATTAAATTTACTATTTATATTAAATTAGACTGCTTACTAGCCTATAGAAAACCTATGACGAAATATTCTGGGCAGGAATTCTTCTCTTACAATAGATTCCCGGGAAGGAAGTTCGAATATAAAAGCTGTATCTTCTTCCTCAATATAATATTGCATACTAAGTTTTCTAAGAGTACTGATATTTGTGTATATTGTATAAAATTAAACCAAAATTATGAGCTCATACAAGTTTGATATCGTAGCAAAGATTTTTCGTGGTTTAAATAAATTACAATTAAATCTTTTATAACCTTAAAATTTGATTGTGAAGGAAAATTTTGAGCATGAATAAACCCATTGAAAAATTTGATATACATGGATACGGTTGAAGTGAATAAATTTGCATTCATTTAATATGCACTTAATGCTTTTAAACTAGTAGAAAATGAATTTTAAAAAAAGAAGAGATGTGAATAAAAGCAAATGAATAAAAACTTTAATATTGAAATTCCAAAAATGCAAATTCGTATTTAATATAGTCCTGAAATTGTTGCAATGGAATAGGATCATCATTAAATTTCAATATATTCATTATTTATTATTCATTAAAAATTAACAATAAAACGTACAGAATTGCTGAATAAAAATATAAATCTTTTATTAAAAAAAAATCAAATTTGAATTGGGGCAGCTTTGAAATTGGGCTTTTTTCTCCCTGGTTTTAAATGAAACTGGACCATAACACGATATGATATAACCTCAGAAATCAATTGCAAAGTTAAATTATATTATGCTAAGACTTACTGTGTTATCACACTTGCACATTAAAATTTTAATATGATTCACATTAATTGTCGCTGGTGAGAGTCCAAATGTGTAATTTGTGTGTTTGAATCATTTTCTATTCAAAATTTGATCTATTTGTTGATAAAAAGGTAAATTTGGCCCGCAAAATTTGATATAAATTGATTTATAGCATTAATGCGAAAAATTAATGCGATTTTCTCTTTAATTTTTTAATGTGAAAAATATTTATGCTTTTAGTAAATTTAAACTTATTTTTGCAGGCCCAGTCCAGTTCTTTATCAATAAATAGAAAACCCCAAAATATTAAGTGACTCAAAGACACAAATAACATATTTGGACGCTCACGAGCGACAATTAATGTGAATCACATTAAAATTTTAATGTGCAAGTGTGATAACGCCGTTAGTTCCACTTAAAAATAGGAAATAAAAGCCCAATTTCAAAGTTCTATCAATCCAAAGTACCCCAATTCCACCTAATATTTACACACACTTAGCAAGAGATGGTCAAAAAATAGTTTCATTTATTGTTTATATTTTTTATGACTGTGATTGCTTTTTAAGTATCAATTGTCTAAGTAATTCGTTCTTTTTAATTTGAAATTTTAATTTTAGTTGTTAAATTTTAATTTCAAACTTAAATAGCTTTTAAAAAATTGATTTAAATTTAGGGATATAAAAAAATGTTTTTATTGAAAAACAAACTTTTACTTTTGTATATTTCTCTCTTTTAGAACGACAAATGCTTTTAGGATTATTGTACAGTATTTCCTTATATAGAGTTGAAGTTAGTTAAATGGTGAAAATGTATGAGAACTAACGCGTTGAGCTTGTACATGAAGGTGAAATAAAGTTTTCGTGAATAGAATATTAATACATTCTATAGAGGCTTTTACGTAATTTACCATTTCGCAATTAAGTCAATCATCTTTTCCCATCCGTAATAAACTCCCAATTAATGTGAGGAATCTTTACAAGCTCTTACATATTCCTCTGGGGGTTTCTCTTAAGCTCTATACCAAATAAAAAGGATACCTTGTGATTTATGGCAAATTATATTCTTCAATATGATACCCTATCACTAGGACAATCTCAACGCCCAATTTTGGTGTTTGAAGAGGCAAAATAGGCATGTCTTCAGGTTTCGTCTAAAATAGCAATTGATCTGATAAATACGTTAGAGTGATTAATTTTCATAATTTCTCACCATCTTCAAACATATAGAAGATAGTAGAGATATAAAGATAGGGTAATTTTTAATTATCTCTATTATAATTTATATCCAATTCCTTCTGCGTGAATTATACCAATAAAAGGCAAGTGTTGAACAATTTCTCAATTATTTTGTTCTCATGAATATTGCACAATTTATATGTCACTTTGGAAATATTGGCACATGTTCTAGGTTTTTTATTGCTTGTGCAGGGTAAGAAAAAAAAATTTACATTGAAGCGATACATTTAGAGAAAATTGACGGGAAAATTTATTGCACTTCCAATGAAAGGAGCGTGTACAAGACGATGTTACGTACATGGCAACAAGATATAAAAGTCACAATTTGCAAGGAAAGTGGATGGAGTGTCTAACCATGGGGACAAATACGCGTCGAAGGATGCTACCCATAAATTTTAATCGACCACTTCTCACCCACACATCTCCCCATGAACGAGTACATTATTGTCAGGAAAGAGACGCCATATGACTGACTATGTACAAAATGTTATACCTTGTTCGGGTTGAAAATTCAATGAAACTCCCTCTTCAAGTGAGTAATACAATTAGTAGAAAGCAACATACATAGTCTAATGATTTGTGAACTTAGGCAGGATGGGCAGGATAGACACCTATTCTTCAACAATAATTTTAACTTATCCGGTAGGGTAAATGTCCTAATTCAAAACCATTTCTACACGCTTTAACTATGACAGAAGATTCAACACATTAAGTTCATATTTTTTCTGAAGAGAATTACATAAATTTGCTCTTTGACTCTTCTAGAATGTTACTGTTTAGTAAACATTCTTTAGATATAATTTGAAAACTTCTTAAATACAACAAAAATACGCGAGCATAAAATGCTTCTATTGGAAACAAATTAATCCAAATGGAGACAAGGGAAAGTTTCTAATTGGAGACAAACAGTGTAAGTGAAACCGCGACGAAAGGCTTCCAAAACCTCGTTCAGTTGCTCCTGAATGCAGGATTTGTTCTTATTTCTGGTCTTTTCTCCTTTCCCATCTAAAACAATAAGAAAATCTCTCCAAAAAAATTATATTTCCTGGGTTTCCTATTGAAGCATTTGCAGACACTTCAGAAAAACGTTTTTTGTTTACGAAATAGGTAATTATTTCATTTGAAAACTTCACATTCCATTAATAATAAAGATCAGCACTTAATTTAACTAAAATTAACCAGAAATATGACATAAATGTTAAACAAAACGAATAAACAACAGTCAACTCATTGTGTTTTTCATTGGAAAACATGGTCGATCGATGAAAAATTCGATGGTGAAAAGGTACACTTTTAATTTTTCTGAGAAATTAACAAATTAAAATCTGTGATTATGAATGGATTTTCGCTTTATTTGGAGCAAAATTAACTAAATAATGAAACTGAGGTATAGAAAATATATAAATATAACAATTTAGTACTGTATTTATCATGAAAACAATGACGTTTCCACTTGGAGTAGCGAAAAATTTCCATTTGGAGCAGGTTTTGAATTAGCTTAATTTACCCTATTTCAGGTCATTCACATTTTTCCTCTTTAGTCATTTGAAGACGAAAGTGTCATTAATTAGTAAGAAAGTAAATTTTTGTTCATAATTTTTTAAGACAAAAAACGAATGGGTAAAAAAACTAAATTTGTGAGCTAATTTGGTTATTAGTGCCCATTTCTTTTGTGATTCTAGAAATAGGGGAGACTAGGGTAGAATTAGTTAGAAAATGAAATTTTTCATAGTCTATAATTTGTAAAAAAAAATAAAAGAGATTTGTATCAAGCTGATAAATATTTCAATAAATAGGATGGGAAATAATTTAGGGGAGACCGGGGAGGTTTGGGACACTTTTTCATGTTTTGATTTTGAGACAGTATTCTAAAAAATCAGGATAGTCTATTACAATTTAATGCGGTCTATAGGATACTTATGGGTATTGAGTTTATAAAAAGTACTCTATAGAACTTGGAAAACAACTGAGTTTTCTTGGAGAGGATAAAACATTTAACTTGACGCTTTGTCCTAAACCTCCCCGATGTGGGGCAGTATGAGACGCAAAAGAGGATGTTTGAGACGCGTTTTTTCTCGCATAATTTGCATTATTAGAGCACGTTAATTAATTTTAAGAACTAGATTTAAAATATTTCTGATAGAAATAAAAATGTTTAATCTTTTTTTTCATACTTAGAAATTCATATCAATTTTATTTGTGCAGTAGAGTCATTTATTGTCAATCAGTTATTTAAAATATTTTCTTATTATTTACCATCTACCTTTATTTGCTTTTTTATTCTAAGTATTGCAATCATGATCATCAAATTCCTCACACGAGTAGATTTTTTTTTGCAATTTTTAGTTTTGAACTCATTGACGGATTCCTGTTTGATTTTACGACAACTGCATGTTACATGTTTTTTCCTTATTTCTCTAAAAAAGCTCTCGTCTTGCCCTTTCTGGAGAATTTGTGAGAATTGTAGAGGATATTGCTCGAGAAATTTTCGAGAAAATAGTTTTTAACGGGATGGAGTAAAGGTCGAATATCCTTTGGAGAATAAATTAATGATCCCAAGACATTGATGATTTAATTCTCCATGTAGACAACTACTCAACTGGTAAAGTTTGCACAAGATGAAGATTTCCAGTAGAAACGGGGCATTACTCTCCATTTTGACAATAAACAATTGCACGCCACCTCCAATCTTGTCGAAAATCAACGTCCCATTCATCCCTTTTCAGGTGTCCCAAATATCCCCGCGGGTAGTTTTGGTATTTAAAATCTTTAAGCAGAATAACAAGAGCGTATAATCTCTGAAACTTTTATGAAAATATGTTCACAGATTATACTGTTAGCTAATGAGATGAAAAAGTTTTGATTATATATCGCTAATTTAAAATACAAAGAGCAAAACTGAGAAATCAAAAAATACAATTTTTATCAATTTTTAAGAAAGTGCTCATAGAATTAAAACAATAAAACTGAGGATATCCATTCTTTTAGTCAAGATACATCTTAATATTGCTTACGATTGAGTTGTGATTAAATCCCATTTATTTCAAAAATTAATTGAAAAAATCGCCTTGTCCCACACTACCCCTGTCCCAAATCTCCCCGGTCTCCCCTATATACTTCGAATAAATAGTGGTTTCCCTATAACATTCGTTCTAAGACGAACTATGACATTTCACTATCTAATTCAGAACTTGACTAATTCTGCCTCAGTATCTCCTATGTGTAATAAAATGTTTCTAACTTGATGGATGACGCACTGGTCCTCAAAGGGTTAAGAATTATACTCTCTAAATCTGTGAACTTCCACTTTGAAAAACTTTCAAAAGAATGATTGGAGGTCAGAGTCGATTATAAGAAAAGTGAACTTTGAAAAAAAGTGTTGGTAGAATATTAAATCGAGTTGGGAAAAACTTTTAATAAATTTTGTGAAAATTTGATTCACGCGAAGATATCTTCCTTCATCCAAAAAAAAAAAAATCAAAAATGATGTTTAGTCGAAAAATAGCGAATAAAAAAATCATTCTCTACTTCTCACTTATGTTCTACAATGTTCTTCTCAATAAAAGAATATTTTCGAGAATTTTTCAATGACAATTGCAGGTGTATCGCTAAATGCTTCTCATTATCGTTGAACATCAAATTTTAAGTGCACAGCATCGTCATCGCGAAGTTTAAGAGATAATTTTGCAAAGTTATTCACCTCAGAGGATATTGCTGAAATATTCATAAGTAGAGCATGGGATAAAGTTGTGCATTTTAGCCCATTTCACCAGCACTTATCCTCTTGCATGTGAGAAATTATTGATTTTGTTCACAGTATAGAGAATTTAACTTTGCCCATCCATAGAAAATCCTGACTCTATTCCCGGAAGTATTAAAAATTCATTTATAATGACTTTGTTCTGAACTCAGATTACCATTGAATCACTTACACTCAAGTAGTTTGCTATTATCGGCGTAAGCATATGAGGATATGCCCTGATGTTTGTGGCTGTAGGTGGCTCCACAAGTGATTTATGCTTGGCGCTCATTGAATCCTTGTGAGAAGTATACGTTTTCACCACCTGGCTCTTCCTTTTCTGAATGGGGGGCGGATTAACGCTCGAGTGAGCTTTGGCTTTTGGGACACCCTAAACTTGTTTGGAGTGTCGCAGGGGAACCAAAAACCCTGGATTGAGAAAACTTCTTCATCTTCAGTATTCCTTTCATCAACTCACAATCCAAAGTTCCAATGCTCAAATTATTAATTCAATTGAACCGTCATTCCTTACCACGGAGAACTAAATGCAAGTATAGCATCCATAGGGGTCGGTGAGGCATTTCACATATTAATTTTTAATTGGTTTTGGAACTTTTTAAATAAAAATATGATAAACGGAGTCGCAACTTAGAATATCAAATTAAATTTCAATGAGGAGGAATTTCACGGAAAAGGACTTCTTCGAGGAATTCATCAGCCAGTATTTGAAATATGGAACGCGAGAAACATGGTTTTATTTAAATTACTAATGACTATATTCTTAAAATTTTAAGAGTAATTTTAGTATTCCCGCGACCCCAATAGGGAGAAGCGGTTGAAAATGAATGAATGAATGAATTTTAATATTCATCCAATGCTTTGTATACGCAATTAATGTCACTTCAGTTGATAAATGCGACTTTCGAAAAATTGTTCACAAATAGGGGACAAATGCGGTTTCTTGGTATTAATTGCAGAACTCAAACTATGTGCAATATGGAAAATCTATCAAATTTTAGACTCGATGTATATAAGTGTGGTATGTAAATTAAAAAAATAGTTTGCGTTTGTTTTCTCTAAAATTATTCTGAATACACTTAAAATTAAAAAGATTACAGATTATTGCCCTGTGTGATATATCGGACAAGTTTCTGGAAGATTCTTGTTTTTCTAGAATTCTTCCAAGTATTCTTCTACGCACCTCCTTTGTAAAGACTACTCTTTTGCCTTTTTGGCTTTGTAGATGAATATTAGACTAGAAATATTGCGAGATGTCCAACTTATACGGATAAGGCGCATTTACTACTTTAATAACACAAAAAATTTGCTTCACACCTTACTGAGAAATATATTTAAAAAAGAAAGTAGAACAGCCTCACCGTTAAACTGTCCCATTCTCCCATATCCCAAGAGGATTTCTATTTTCTCCTTCCCCCTCCTGAAAATTTAATTATTACTGCAGAAATTCAGTTGTGAAATTAAGAAGTTTTTGGAGTTTTCTTCATAAAATGAAACATTGATTGTAGGGATTCTTCAGAATGGTTAAATTGGAATATTTCTTGTGCTTGATGCTTCAACCCAATAAAGTCATAAAGTTGGAAGTCAATCGAATTTCAGGAGATTTGAGAGTGTTGTAAAGCCATAAAGTTAACTGGAGGTTTTTATTGCTAGCAAATAAGGGAAGGGAAAGGGCTAGCGAACAAATCATCTTCTTTCGTTTCGAATTATTGAGAGTTTTACTGCTCTAAATCCACAGTAAGAGCAGAATAGATAACCCCTCGACTTTTTCATCTTACGCCCCCCGGAGACCACTTTTCTCAATACATCTCTAATCTCCACGCTTCAAACGATTTTTGAAAAAGTAAAATGTCATACTATTTCTCCATTATTTGACCGTTCGTCTGTTACCAGCTCTAGCTCCTTTGTGACTGTGGGGTGATCCAAACCACCCCCCGCTTCTGTGTTTGTCCGTTGTCCCCTGCTGCGTACGAAAGATTTGATGTCGGCAAGTCCGCTTGCCATTGACGTGGCCCGTTTTTGGGCAAGACAAACTTGATTTTAGGCCTTGACACGATTAATAATAATAAGCTCTAGTGACCAAACGGTTATACGGGCTTCAGACCTGAGACTTAGCCATATGGCTTAACTGCTCTAATTTTTCAACAATCAAGATTTTTTGGAAAAATTTACCTTAAGGTTGGATTATTAAGGACAAATGACCTATTAAATTCAGAAAACGCAATAAAATTGGTTGCTATTTAGGATTTTGAGATCTTTGGGAACTGGTCTAGTCTGAAGACGGCTTTAGATATAGAGGCTTGGGACTTACTATTTCTACCCAAAGTTGAGCATAGAACCATTTACATGCCCTTCATTTCCTTAAACCCTCCTCTCGCCATCACGATTTTTTTTTAAATTTTTGGATGTGTTTTAGGGGTTATATCGGTCACCTAAACAGACATGTCATCCATATAATACAATACCGGTGAATCATTCCCAATAACGGTTTTTTATGTTTAAAGGTTATAAATGTTCTATGGAGATTGTATTCCTCAACTCAATGGTATCATGTTCAGGCTCGTTGGAAAGGTCTTGGAATTATTGATGATACTGAACCAGTTCCAATCCACTATGAACCGTTAATAAATCGTTGAGTAGTCTTTATCAGAAAACTATTACTTCTATAATCTATCTTCTTCGATTTTTGAGAGAATTATAAATCAGTAAATAAAGCGAAAGCACTTTCAAAATTGTAGCATCTAAATTACGAATTTGAGCATTTCCCAAATCCTAGGACGATTTGTTACCCCTATTTTAACTACTCAAACTCCGCGAAAGAGTGGTTTCAGACTTAAGTTTCAGAGAGTTCAATTTTTTTCTATGTTCTTAATGAATTTAGCCTACGGCTCTTTTCGGAAAATTTGAGACAATCCATTAATTTGTAAAATTATAATGAGTCAAATTCATTAATAACATTGAAAAAAATCAGTTGTTCAAAGCTTGAGTCGTCCAAAGATAGTGCGCTTTCCCCTACACTGAGAAAAAAAGAGGGTGCGATTACCATTTTTTCCTCATAACTTTAACACTTTTTAGGTGTAAAAATATATCAACATTTTTTAATGTTAATTTTACACCTTTTTAAGGGTATAATTATAATGAAATAGGGTAACTTTAACCCCTAATACACCTAAAAAGGGTAATTTTTACACCGATTTCGGATCAATACTGCAGGGTAAAATTAACATTTCCGAAATGTTATTTTAATTTTTTCGGATTTCTCACAGTGTACTAAGCTGGCGAAAATATAGATTTAAGTTGACCCTTAAGTATAAAAATGTTATCAGTCAATTTAAACCAATATTTGCAAACTAAAGTTAACTTTTTATTATTAAATACATCAAATTTTGAATATTAAGTGTTCATAGACATAAATTATACATTTAGACGCTCATTAGCGGCAACTGTGCATCGCATTAAAATTTTAATCTGCAATTCTGATAACACTGAAAGGGGATAATTTCAAATTTAATGTGAGCTTAACTATTTTTGCCGAAATTTTAAACTATTCAAAATCTGTAATCACTATGATTAGCAAATTCATCATGCTGTATTTTACAACACTTTGCGGAATATCATTATCTGAACCAGTGATAAAATCCACAAAATTAAATGGGTGAAGGCTAAAATGAGCTTGTTTCCAGACAAGCCCCAGTCAAAATGAGCTGTAAGACTCAACAAAAGAGTTAACTATGGTATTCACATAAGATGAACTCAATTCGACGTGGGAAATGTTACTCATAAAATAATATTGAACCCATTGTTTCCCAAACATTCCTTTTCTCAGCGGGAGTTCTAAATCCTCCTTCTATATGCTCCCTCGGTGAACTGAAACAATACAGAACCACCCAGTGTCCAGGATTTATTTTCCGCTTCCGAATCTCTGTGGTGAATCTCTGGTTTCTCCACAGGGTGGCGTCCCAGGGACACTGAGAAATGATTACCGCCTTCAGAATATTTCCGTCTTCATCCTTTAAACGGAATGACCTTCTATATGCATGATCCAGGCCTTTGAGACTCTGTGCGTCGGCAAGACGCACCCCGGCCACTGAAGCGAAAGCTCATGAAATTGATGAGCATGGAGTGATAAACTCTCTGTAGGGACTCGAGTTTGGAGCTCATCAATTAACCATCGGCCTGACGAAAAGGTTTCCCGTCTTGCCTCTGAAAATAAATAGGATCCGCCAGTAATTGATTGTGATTTCCTGCTCGTTCCCAAGGACTGAGAAGCCCTCTATAAAAATCCCACTCCACAAGATGCATGAGAATGCGATGAAATCAGTCGTGAAAACTACTATAGAAGCCTCCACAAATGTTTCTCATGTTCCAGCAATTTACTTTTGCGTGTTTTTTCGCGAAGGAGAGAGATAATCTGACAGATTTATTGCAAAAGTTTCATGTGATTTGGAACACCTTTGCCGTTTTATCTGTAACCACATAAGCTGTTATTGGAAAGCTTCCATATTCTCTGTAGGAAAACCCCTGAAAAACGCATTTGAATCACTTTTTCGTATTCTGGGATACTTGACACCCCATTTCGCGGCACGAGGATGTACTTAAAGTGCAAATAAGGCTGTTAGAATGAAGTCCTTCAATTATTCTGTTTGCGGACTCTGAAGGGGTTGGAATAGCGATGTTGGCGAAAATGAAAAGGTGGTAGGTAGAAAAAGTCAGAGAGAAGGAGGTGGAAAGAGGGACCAATTTAGGATTCTTCTCTCTTGTTTACACCCAAAGCTGAGCTTTAAAGTCCTTTTGGTGAATTTTTCATGAGGTTGGGAAGTGATTTCTCTACGTTCCAGAAAATGAGCTTCGAATAATGACCAGGAACCACGCAATTGACGTTAGTTGAGATGTCAGTGAATTATGAGGGACAGCTTCCGGTTAAAAATGGGCGAGATTTTGAGTTCATTTAAAATTCAGCCACAAAATTCTGCCTTTGGAAAGCAACTCCATTGGAGTTCATTAAAATTACGAGAATATGATGTTGATGGGGTTACTAATGGACTAAAATAGCTTCACTAAATGAATCTTCCAGAGTCAGGTGAGCGTTATTTGTGAATTATCACATCCGCCATGAAAGTCTCTAGGCAGGATATTCTTCACGATAGCTGGAGATTATGGCGTGAATTGCACTCCATAATTCACATAAATCACGCAGAGTGTCCAACGGAGGTGCAAATTAATGACTGAAGCAGCCCTATGGGAATAGTTGCGAACAGGTGTCGATTTTCCTGAGCGACTAAACAGCCACTAATTGACGACCACCGCAGTCAGTCTCGTACTAGGAGGTAGGGATATCGGCTGCATCCCGAACCGTTTGTGGGCGATGACGTTTGCTCATAAATTGTAACACAATATCGTGTTACGTGCTCCCAGCACACTAGCCGCGATAGCTAAAGCAGGAAACTAGCTCTCATATCCTATCCGGAAGACCAGTCACTGAACAAATGAACTTTTGTTGCTCTCGAAAGTGACCAGCAAAAAGTCACTCTCAATTCTGTTGAGGATTTAATCTCTGCCATGATTTATGACCTCAGTCTTCCTCTCTTCCATGAACTGGAGACAGACGCTCCAGGATATAGTTGTGTCTATTTCACTTTTGATGGTTTTCTGTATGGTGTTATTGTTGACCGAGATTGTATTCTGCTAGACTTAATTGTATGGCTATATACCGCGGAAGGTGTCTCTCTTTTCTTCTCAACATAAAAAATAATCTTTAAATGTATGTTGGGATAAATTCATAATTTTGAAGTTTTACAAAAAATGGCATGATAATGTGTGTTCATTAGTTAGTCCATATGCCTGATATCGGTGTAGTGAATGAACGGTGAAAGATAGCAACACACGGTTATAGGTGAGCAACTCCGAAAAGCAAATGTTCTCTAGGCCATTTTTTTATTTTTCTATCACATTATCCATATAGGTACCTATCTATAACCACGAAGGTGACATTAGTTCTAAAAAATGCGACCAGTTTTAGTGTAAATTTTTTCCTGTTTTCGTACACATTTCACGAGATATCTCCGAACCTACGTAGGTTGCCAATTTGCGGTTTTCGGTTGCCCATTCCATATTAAATTGGTTTTTACTTTGTATTTGTATTTTTTGCTAATTCATTCCACAATGACAGAAAACACCGAATAAACTCCAAAGTTTTTTCGGCACGCTACAAACGTATGGGAAACAAAGGAAACGTCATGCCTTTGGGGTTGCTATAACCATTTTGATGATTAACATATAAGATATTCTACATATACAAATATTCAAGATTGAATTTAATAAAAAATTGGAAATTTTTAAAATGGAGATTAATGAACATAACTTTTAGTATCGCGTACGATTTTTTTAAACCGCTTAGCTATATTTTCTATATTTGTCCTAAAAAGAAATCAATTGAAAAGCTCAGAACTCTTAGAAGTCTAGGAATTTCCTTGGAAACTCGGGAAGTATTTCGAGAGTCTTCGGGAATCCCGGAAATTTAAAGGAATTACTGTCGGTAATCCTAGGTAACTCAGGGAAATTCTCGATAATTCGGAAAATGTTCAGGAACTTACGAAAGTCCTTATAACCCCGTAAAACCTTTAGAACCATCGGGAAGTCCGGAAAAATCTCGAAGAGACTTCTATGGAATTCCATGGAAAATTCTAAGAATATTTGCAGTTTCACATTTTTCTGAAGAACATATTTGTGCAATCTTACAATAACAACTATAGTAAAAAGGAAACCTACTATTATCGTAATAATTTTTTTCTTTACTGTACGTTTACATGCACAAGGATAATTTAGTCAAGCAACTATTTCTTAAAATTTATTGCAATTTGGATTTCTAAACCCAAGTTTCCTCTATAATGCCCAACGCACAATAACTTTTGTTTAGTAAGCATGTTTTTGACATTTCAATGAGAGTGAGTGATATCTAGGTCTAGTCATCTCGCTCATTCATATGGGAAATTTTGAAAACATGTTTACAAACAAAAGTTTTTGTGCGCTGGTCATAATATTTTCGAAATTAAGTTTACTACATACCGCAGATGAAGCTGATTTTGGCCTCCGCAGGTGACTTTGACACCCTGCTGTTTATGAGCTTTTCTATAATTTAATAATGGATAAAGTATCAAGCTACATAATTTCGTACTGCAATGTTATCACATTCTTGTCTAGTTTAGTAAGGTTTAGTACTCAATCGAAATATAACATAATAGCCCTGATACTTGCTCGTTAAACCATTTTAAGTTCTAAAAGAATCCTTTGAGGATTTTTCCACCCTTCAGATCCTTCAGATACATCCCTCTATTGGGTGCATTATCGAAGTTCTTCTTCTGGATTAATGACCCTTTGAAAGGCACTTCTGAGCAGCAATTTGCTGCGATGCTGTCTTTGAAATGCGAAAGAGAACTTTTTCAGGAAATTGAACTAAGAAAGTCTGGTGTTGTCTATCGTTTGAGTAAGTTGCTCCTGATAAACAAAGTCTCAAGTCTGGGCAGGAAGTTGTATCGCCTTGTGTATTTTGCATTGAATTGTCTCAGATGACGGCGACGTAAACCTTAGCCAGAAAACTTTTCTAATTAATCATAGATTTGCCAGCAGCACGCAATTCTATCAGCTGACGACGTCATTAGTCAGTTGCTGGAGCGTGCAAAATGGTAAATTTATAGACTTGCTGCTATACTCCATGATTTCCTTATAAAACGAATCTTGACATTAGAGAGTAATTGCCGTTTTGTCCAGAAAAAAAAAGAAATCAAGTCTCGGCAAGTATCATCGCTTTATAAATGAAATTTTGTTCCGGCTGAAATTCAATTATCCATTTATTTGTTAGGGTATTTTTCAGTAGAGCTTTTAAACACAGTCATTGAATTTCATCAGGGATAATCTCAGTAAATTCAAAACCGTCATCTCCAACTCTCCATTGATTGCTGCGAAAGTCGAAACCGTCGAAATAATGCATTTATGTCGCACTATGAATATTTTATTAGAATTTTAAGATTTTCTTTTAATTTTTACGTAACTTGATATAAATTTTATGCCTTTTCAGAATCCGGTTTTATCTTAAGTTTAGAATATTTTCCTCAATTTTAAACTTTACCAATCCTTATTTACTGCTTATGTGATTTTTTTCAATATTTTAGTATAATTAAATAAAAGAATAATAATCTACTTTAAATTAGAAAAAGTTTGATTTGTATCCAGTGACGCGTTTGAGAGTAATCCCAAAAAACATGGTTTTGGAAGGAAAAGGGAGACTTGGGGGGCTGGAGGAAATAAGGGGCATATTAGTGATCCCAGAGGGGTCCCGATGGTCCCAAGTCTCAATCTCTAACCATTTGGTCTCTAGGCATGGAAACGGCTAGACGGACAAACAGTGCGACGTTAAAAAACTCGAAACTTCACATTTCCAAAATTCAACCAAAATACGTTCTCTTAAACTTAAAGGGTAAAGAAGGAATCGAAATATAACTCAAAATCGATGGATTATAAATATATTATACTGCTCTATCTGTGAAGTTTAAGCAATAGTATAAATTCTTGTAGAAAATTCTCCCACGATTCATAAATGATCTACAGTAGACTCTCTCTAAATTGGGCATTTGGGGCAAAATGTCATCCGGTTTATCGATAGATTTAGGCGTCAAAGCTTTTTTAAATGCCACAAAAAGTGCTTAAATATAAAAAATCACGATAAAATAGGAAGAACTACAGCGAATTTGAGCAAATTTGCTTCATAATTAAACGTGAAAATTGTCAACAAAATTTTTCGCCCGATTGAAAAAGAGCCGATTGAGTGAGAGTCTACTGTACTCATTTTTGTAAGTCAGTGTCTGTTTATTAACATTTTTTGTAAATCAGTCTCAAAGTCATATCCAATTCAAATTTTTTGTTGAATAAACTAACCCGCTTTATCCTAATTTTCATGCAAAGATTTTCCTTTTAGCGAGCTAAAAAGGCTTATGTGGCACTACCAAGCAGTCCAAGTATGGGGAAAAGTGGAATTCATTAATAACTTGATCCTCTCGGATAAGGGTGCATATGAGCTGAGTGAGAGTTCATATACGAAAGTGTAATCCGTCCGGAAGAAAAGGATCGCCGGAACGTGACTCCTTTTCAAATGCACAACATCCATTTTTCCACGAGATTCCTCGTCTTGTCTTTGATTTCATGGAATTAGAAAGAATGGGGAATCGTCGCTGTAACACTCCGCAAAGTGGATTACACCAAATTGCATTTTATTAGCACCAGCTCTAACTTATGACTCTGCTCCATTGTCAAGTTCATCCCTTGAGGGATGGGTAATGAACCAGGTTCGAAGGGGACCTTCTCAATTGAGGACGGGTTCAAGAACAAGTTGTGGCACTCAAAGTTCAACTATCCTCCCCCGAGGCTGTCTCAAGCTCAGGGACTTTGCAAAAGATGCACTTGCAATCTCCCATCAGTCTCATTCCAATCACATTTTATGACACCAATTTTGTGTTAATTAGTCAGGGACACTTTTCGACGGCAATAAGTAGCTTTCACCGGGAGTCTTCATCGATTAAATTAACATATCCTTAAAAATAGCATCAGAATAGTGATTCTATCCCAGCATCTCCAGATGATATCTCCTAACAATTTCCTCTGGCATGTTTTATGCAAATTGTGGATGTTGGGGCACTTCTTAATGGATTTTTTTTTCCCAAAGACATTTTCCTTTTGGTGTCAGCTAAGAAAAAGGACAAGCGAGAGCTTTAAGAAATGCCTTGTAATTACTTTTTTTGCCACTCTCATTTGAGAAAACAGAAAAAAAAAGGTTTTGTGGAGGGAGGAGACTCTCAAGGACTTCCAAAGTGTAATTTAATTTTCCAAGAGATCTGTTAATTTCAAAATGATCCCTCCGAAATTTTCTCAATCAGTGAAGATATATTTAATAATATATCCAGTGAATATAAAATATGGTGATTTTGAGGAATGTGAAAATAAATTCTTAAAAATCTACATGGTAACTTTAAATTTATGATTCATCGTATTTAATTACAGATGTGGACAATTCCAGAACGTAATTTCGAACAAAGAAGTCAAAATAAGAATGAAATGAAAATGTAGCACGGAAATACCTTCCACATCCGAACAAATCCGTTTATGTGGAGACCTATAAGAGAAAGTTTCGGATCCAGGAGAGTGATAGAGAGAGTAGAGAAGTCGTTGCTGAAGATGGTAAAAGGGAATGGAAAAGAAGAGCTTTCCGTATCCGTTTCTGAATGCATCTCATATTTCACGGGCATGTGAATGAAAAGCCTCGCTTCTTTGACGTTTATGTTCTTCGTCCTTTGTTACCACCCCTTCAGCCCCATCAATTCTCCTCGGAGTTTTTGTTGTCTCACCAGCAAGTAAATCAAATCACAACTCTCTCGATCCGACTTTCAATTTCAACGGAGGATCAGATGTATCACAAAAAAAAACTCCTGTGTTCCAATTCTTTATGCAAAATGCAAGAAGTCTCCTCAATAAGTCACTTCGACCGTTTCCAGCCATGACAGCTCATATTTCCTCCGTGAGAGAAAATCCTTTTACCAGCAAAAAAAGACACCTGCATTTTATTGTTTCCATTACACCATATTTGTCTCACATGACGACTGTATTGCCGGAATGAGGCAATTTGCACAACATACCCTTCTTTAATCGGAGGGGGTCTCCTGGGCAACAAAGTTGTTTGCCTCAGAGCTACAGAATCTAATTGGGGCACCCCAAATCCTATTGAGAGAATTGAGGGAATCGATGATCAACTATCCTGAAGCTCTCTCTCATATTTTCATCCTATCAGACAAATCCCTTTGGGGACTATGATGCTCAACCTCTTCATGCCTTCCAATTAAACCATCTCGCGATTGTTGAGCATTTATCTGGTGAATAACTGTTAGATGGATTGAAAAATGTGCCAAAAATCCAAATGAGCCCCTTCCGGTGAGATGAATAAGCATTTTCAGCCCGTCAACAGCCCCATTTTTGCTGAGTCAGAGACGAAATTGTTTCGCGGAGCGAGGGGTGCCCCTTCGTGGGGATTTAAATTTAAGCATTTTTGGGACACGTCTGCTTGTGACATGCAGAAACACAACACTTCTACCAGCACCCAAGGAATTCAAGAAGATTTATCATCATATGTGTGACAATTTAGTGCTGGGTACTTAATTATTTCCCACGTGTCTTTCCATAGAGGAACTCGGAAAGAGGAGTTAAATTTTATCTTAACATGAGCCAATTTTTTTAATCCTTCACTACCTCATAATAGGTATTGTTATTATTTCAAAGGATTAATAGAATATTCATTGTGGCAAAATTTACTGTAAACACTGGGAATAAGGAGAATATAATATTATACAACCATGTTATTTTAAGTGTTAAGAATCTGATGCATTTGCACGAGAGCTTTCTTGGAGGCGTTGAAAAAATTCTTTATTAATTCCTGGTCACGGTCTCTAACTCACGAAGAATGTGTGAATTCGCGTTCATAATTTATCGCTTGTGATGAAATATCGTTTGCATGGCATTTCCTGCTATTTATGGGATCACACGTTTACCAGTTTGGATGGGAAAATTCGCTGAGTCTCCTGACGAGTTGAGGCTCATTTTATTCCTCATCCTCACCTCAATTAGCCACAAAGTGATTACACCTGATTTATCGTTCAAGTGGATTTGCATTTAATCCAAAGGGAAAAGTCTATATGGCAATATTGGATACATTTGAGATTTGTTGCTTAATAAGCAGAACAAATAATTTGTCAGTTATATTGATTTAACCGATTTATCATTAATATAAACGTATTTGGAATTCGAGGATACCAACTCAATTTATTGCAATTTTGAAATTTTGAGAAAGTGAATTTAATATATTTTCATAAAGATCTATAAAAACGATTTAATTACTTTCTATGGATTTCTTTTTAATTAATCTGAACTTTTTTTTAAGAAAAAAGAGAACAACAATTTAAAATTAAATTTGTTATAATTTATAATATTAATATTGAAAAAGCGTCAGAGTAATTATTGTAGGAAGAGTTACTTTTTATCCACTTAAAAATCTACAGCCAAGTGTTGTTTAATATATGGGAGATAACTTTAAAATAATATTAATATTTTATATTAAGAAGAAAAATCTGTAAAGATGGGAGTAGTTGCACCTGGATATATAAAGTATCCCCTATTAAATATTGGAAGGAGAAGAATCTCAACTTAAATATATATTTAAAGGGGGACGATTTAAATATAATAATAATAAAAGGCACAGCTTGCATTCAGGAAAAGAAATAAACAAACAAAAGCGAACAAAAGGCTCAATAATTCATTATTGCTGTCCAAGAATTATATAATATAATTACACCAATACTCATAAATTTCAATTATTAAAAAAAATACGATTAAATACGATGCAATTCAATTCCTTCTTCTTTATCACAAAGTCTTCCTTTTACCTGGATTTTGTTTCTAAAAATTAATTTTGCATTTTATCTCAAACGTCTTTCTCCTTTTAAAATATTCTTTCTATTCATGTTTCTAAGGGAGACCGGGGCAGAAGTAGAGAGTAATTGAAATTTTTTCTTTGGCTATAATTTGTAAAAACATGTTTGAATCACACTAATATATAAATATTTAATACATAGTGAGGGAACTCACTATGTATTAACTCAGATTAGGAATATTGTGCTCAATATTCTTTCGAAGGAGAACTATACCACCACATTGTCTAATTCTACCCCTGACTAATTCTGCCCCAGTTTCCCTTATGCTAATAAGTTTTTATATTTTTTAATAATGTTTTTCGACAATTTGATTTTGAAATAAAACACAGATATTTTTTCTCTAGAAGAGACTTGGTTGAATTTAAGATGTCCATAAATCATATTTTTAGATCGCTACCATATCTTCTTGAAAATAAAACAGAAATTAATGTAATATTTTGAAAAATCATAAAAATTTTATTCCATTTACTTTTTTGACAATAAAAAATTATTATTAGTGTAATAACTTGTTCCTTACCTGCCAAAGTTTTTGAAGACCGCACATTCCACAATGAAGTAGAAAAATCTGAAAATTCTATGTCATTTTTTTCTTTAAAAATCTTTGTCGTGTGAGTAATTTGAAATCGCTTGATAGAAAGAATTCCTCGAAAAAAATCTCAACTACATATTCTACACAGAAATGACGTGTGGGAATTCATGTTTTTATCTTGCCAATCAAGCTGACATGGTATAAGAGAAATAAATGGGAAGGACATCTCCCACAAAAGTTTACCCATCATATGTAAATCGTCGGGTGTTTCATCAAACGCCGTATAGCTACTATTTTGGTAATCTTCTAATATTAATGTAGTATATTAAAGAAAGAGCATTTTCAATAGTTTTTAAATTACTCATTAATGGTTTTTGCAAATATATAAATTTAATGAAATTGATGAATGTTTAAAAATATAATTGTATACAATGAAATCACATTAGTGAAAATTCTATTTTGTGAACTATTGTTAAAACTATTAACCTATATTCTATTAAATTCGATTAACGAATTGAAATTTTAGCCTTGGGAAATAGGAGAAAAATTAAAATATTCAAAGGCTGCTGCGTTCAGAGGCAGACCACTTTCCCCTATATAGCAGATAGGGAAGCGTCGGGTATTTTTACTAATATAATTATTTTTATAACTCTATTAATAAAGATGAAGTTTAAGATGAATAAGTTTTTGTTTAACATGTGTTTAGGATTGCTAAAATCTATAGCAATAGCACAATTTCTAGACAATTCATTTATTGTTAATTTATATTCATTTCAAAGCTGTGAAATCATCCAACCCTCTTCGATGCTTTACACAGCAATTGGATATTGGATATGGTGTAATATCTAAACGAATTTGCAGTATCCTTACGAATGATAGGTATGCTATTACTGCTAGAACTCTCCCGAGAGAGCCGTACAGTCCCTTGATATTTTGATCCCCAAAATTTCTACCTTCCACCGTTTAAAAAATATTTTATTCAAAATTATTTTTGTGAATTAGACAATTTGACGCTCTATATCCCTGTTCGTTTAACTGTTGCCAGACCTAGGGGCCAAACGTTTAGACAAAGCGATTGGGAATCCTCAGGGAACTCACAAGTCAACCCAAGGATTATATTATAGCATGAACTTCATTATCTTTCATCCCCTCAGAAACTCATTGAACGATTTTTTAAATATATTTTTCATGTTGGCTTAAGCATATTTTGTCTAATAAAAATACCGTTAAATCATCCCTAATAAGAGAGCAAAACGAACAAAACGATTTAAGTGATGTTTTTTTAATTATGTAAAATGGACCGATTTGCAAACAAACTGAAGCTCATTCCAAGCCATCAACCACCGACCATATCGTTCTTTTTATCGAGCGATCGTTCTTTTACTTTCTTTCGCTTCTCAATCTTATTTATACCTGTCAAACCTTTTATTCTTTACAATATTCATATATACTCGTATTTACTATTCTTATCGCTGATAGTCTTTATCGTCCTGAAAGATTCTGATCCCATAAAGAAGACTCATGTCTTGTAAATTAAAGATTAGCTCGAGTAGAGAATATTCTGCCTATAGCGGAATTTATTATCCCTGCATTATTACCAGTTTTTCAAGGTAAAAAAGTTGAACGGACTTCAGGAAGCACATTTATTAAGCGATTGAAGCAAGTTTGGGTTCATTGGAAAGGTCTTGGAATTTCTGATAAGTGTGAAACAGTTTCAGTCGTTCTCAATCTGTAATAAACCGTTAACTAATTTGAGTCATCTATAAAAATTTTTAAATCGATACAATTCAGATGTGATTCGGTAAATATATGCCCTAGACAGACTTACGACTTAAGCTGAGAAACGGCTTCGTGAGAAACTGTTGAAAAGGTTGAAAATATAGTTTATTAATTATTTTGATTAAAATTACGTTAAGACATTTATCGATTTAAGCCATAAGTATGTCCAGCACATTAGAGATAAATAGTGCAATGAAAAAAACTTTGCGAAATTGCCAAACTGATTAGCACTATGCCTTACCAAATGAATTGAACCTGCAAGAAAGTAACTCACTGCTTTCGAGGTATCAAATCCAAGTCAAGAGCTCGAGTTTTTCACAAATTTAGAACGATTGACTACCTCATTTTCTTCTAAAAATGAAAAAGTTTATTAATATGAATTTTGATATATCAACTTAGAAGTAGACGATGCTATCCACAGTTGATGAAAATTTTCTAAAAAGTTGTATGTTCTTGAAAACCTGTCAAAATCTTAATACAACACTATATGATACAATCGACAAATTTTCTATGTAGCAGTTTTGAGAAACAGAAAGTTTTCCAATGAAAAATTCTTCCATTATTGAATGATGTTGGGTAGAAAAGTTGACTAAAACTTGACTGAAAAATATATTCAGTGAAACGTGAAACACTACAATTGTAGATATATGGGATATAATGCATATAGAGAATGGGAGATGCTGAAGGCGTGCAGATATGCAGTTTCTTTAGAATATAATTTTATTCAGCTGAAGAAATGTGTGGAAAATCTTATGTGAATTGGCATAGAAAAAGTTTTGAAGGAGAGAAATGGACAACGAATTGTTGAAAGAAATATAACATTTGACGATGCGAAAACTTTGAGCATATAACCAATAAAGGATGAAACATGCAAAACACTTTAGGTAATTCTTACTCCATTTATTTTTCAATTTTTATTTCTTTCTTTACTGTTTCTTTATACAATTTGATTCCTTTCTTGCATATCAAACAACACAACAAGGTATTTTCTGATTCTTCACCATTTGCTATGCATAGGTTGTCTCACTACGCGCATTTGTCATTCATGAATATATAGATTTTATTTAGAAATGTCCTTTACCTCACATTGGGATTGAATCAAATGCAATTTTCATACAATTGCCCTAGTTTTTCATAGACCCATTCCTGGAATTCACAGCAAAATGTGCAAAATGCAGCTGATGTGTCATTTTTGTATTTCTGCCAATTAATATCATCAGCAATTATCATCATCTCAGGGTGATGTTTTATTACGACTAAACACTAAGAGTATGGTATTTACACTCGAGAGTTTAAATGACTTAAGAATCCTAATGGTTTTGAAGATAGTAGATGCTTTGGCACCTTTTCTCATTGCACCATATTTTAGTTTGAAATTCCCAATTCTTTGCACGTACTTACAAGTGCACCACAAAATCTTGCTTTCTGCCACGACAATGGAATTTTAATTGTCGTCTAGAAAGAAAAGAAAAACATTCCAGGACTTCTCCAGATTCCTCTTCTTGAAGCACACTATAGTGCATTATACTTAGGCCAAATTTCAGAAACTGGGTCATCATTTCCAAGGTTGTAGCTTCTCACATTCGTAGAAACAGCTTCAAGTTGATTTTTAGCGCCGAATAAACGTGGAATCGGGTTTTATTTGGATGAGCCTCTAAAAGAAAACAGTGTAATCAACCTCCTTTAAAGAATCAAGTGGAGCTTTAAATTACTGTACTAGCCAAAACAAGATAAAAAAATCATAATCAGAAACTTGAAAAAAGTTTAATAATAATTCATCATTCACTGCCGATCGTTTGCAATGGGGTTCAGGGCTTTAAAAAATAAATGCGAGTTTTGCTTTAACCCATTCAGTCAATGTACCAGAAATACTTGAGATAGAATGTTCATATTTTGGGATTAGTTTCCTACAGATTAGTAGATGAATTTTTTGAAAAGAAAAAAATTCTATCTCATATGGGGGCGCGGGGAGCCTCTGTCAAACACACGTCTTAACGGTCACTAAATTTAAATTCTGTGCATTAATTCATTACAAACTTTATTGCTTTAGATAGAGTGACTATCCAAGAACACCAATTGGCAACTAGAATTCAAATCAGGAAAGAGGAAAGACGCCAATTTTAACAAATTCGACGGGATGTCGTATATTCTGTCCGCCATTTTGAGCAAAAATTTTGTATGACCTTCCGCGAAGCTAAAAAATAATAACAAAATGTATTTTCATCTCTGTCGGACTATTTTTCTCAAGTAATTGAATAACTAACGTTACTAAAAATCCATTCTCGACAGCAATTCGGATAAAAATTGCCCAGAAATAAATCATCAAAAATCACTCAATTTGCGTATGATGTATAATACAATGGTAAGGAATGGGTTAATATTGCATTTGAATTTGAGGACATTCTTTGAATTGAAATTAAAAATTATAAATCTGAAATCTGAATCTAAAATTGACTATAAATGAGCTATAATTACTTTTATATATATTTTCAACCAGTGTTTCATTACGAAAGTTTTTAATGATTGTACAGAAATTTAATTAAAATTTACAGCTAATTAATTACAGTCATTTCCCTATCCATATCAAAAGATTTTGCTTTACCTCAAATTTCATAAAATTGCGGTAATAAAAGTTAATTATTCAACTATCAATACATTATTGTTAATTTTTTTTGTTTCCGTTTCTGTATCCTCGTATCAAGCCTTAGGCCACAGACCTATTCGAACCGACACGACCAATATGATAAAAAATAATTTATGAAAAATATATTTAAAAAAATTAAAGTAAATATAGGGGAAAGTACTCTCCCTTCGAACATTCCTGCCTTCGAATAATGTAAATTTCTTTTACTTTTTCTAAGAGATTTCCACATGATTTTGTCACATAGTCATCAATAATTGATAATAAGTTAACTAATATTTAATAGATATGTTCAGGTCTCTTAGAAAAACTTAAAGAAAATTGACATTATTCGAAGGCATGAACGTTCGAAGGGAGAGTACCTTCCCCTATATCCTATAACACTTCTTTGAAGAAATAAAGCCAGGCTCACTGTAATCACTATAAAAATTTAAAACCATCTTGTAAGGCTTTCTAGCCAGGAACTTATATTATATAGGGGAACACGCGCTACTTTCGCACGACTCCAAGATTCGGACAATTCATTTTTTTCTGTGTTCCTGATGGATTTGACCCATGGCCAAGCCCATGGCTCTGTTTAGAAATTTTTAAGCATTGGGCTAGCTATTAAAATGTAATCAAAATCATTAAAAACATATTTCAAAAAAAAATTGTTTGAAGCTTGAGTCGTTCTAATGTAGCACGCTTTCCCTTAGTACCAAAAGGATTGAAAATTTATAGCAAGCAAAATATATGAATTTGTTCATGTCATTGGAACTAAATCTTAGTCATTTCTGTCTGAACTGTCAAACATAAATTTTACGGCAATAGAAAATTAGTTGTGCTTTGCCGCAATGTTTACCGGAACAGCCCTGGAAATTTAAAAAAAAAAGCCAATGGCTGGTTTTACACTGGAAAAAAAATCTGAGTGATGAATTGATAAAAATATCGTGATTCATCAGTCGAATTATTATTCGCGGTAAAAAAATTTTATTTTACGTTATTTTTTATTTTATTCAGTATTGATAATTTTTGATGAATAAATGAACGTGGAGATAGAACTGGGAAAATGTCTAGCAAATATTTATAACGGAGAAGGACATAAATCACCCAATTTCCAGAGAAAAGTGTTTCGGGAAAATGAGAAATGGTATATTTGGCAATTTGCCATGGAGTGTCATGATTTTCACAACGTCATCCAAAAGAGTGCATAAGGCTGATACAGTAGGAAATAATTCAAAAGGAGGAAGACGTTGAGGGTGAAAAAAGTAATCTCTTCCCTAGTCATAATTACCTGTCATGGTGCCACTATTTCTGCTCGTTGTGTTTGTATTTCTGGGCAAAGTCATGCATTCTGTGCGATACGTGATCTGCTGTGTCTGCATTCCTGTGGACTTGGGTAGTGTCATCATGCCGGCAAATGTGGCACCGGTGCCGCCTCGGGTGAATATCTGGGCATTCTTCATGGGGAGCGACACTTGTTCACTTCGACTCTTGTACGTGCCCGTATTGGAGTCATTCAGAGGAATTTTGGTCTGAATGCATCCGCCTGTCGTATTTATTTGGATACTGTTGGTACAAATGTGAGGAGACTTGATGTCGTTCGATAGCAGAATGGTACCAGAATCGTGATTTTCAACATCGACAATCACATTGGAGGACTGAGAGTGTCCCAAATGATAGTGGGCGTGCTTAATCGGATCAAAAGACTGCTGATGCATCTCACGCTGCTGATACTGCTTCTGAAGACTTTTGACCTCTAGACGTGTCTTGTCACGCTGATAGTACACACCAGCGAATATAAGCACATTGAGAATGAGAAGACTACAGCCAATGGCTATAGTGACACTGAGAGCCGTAGAGTATGCAGCATATCCCGAAGAATCGCCACTGTTCAGGGTATCACTGGCAGAACTGTTGAGTGAGGATGTGGTGAAAGTGGTAAAATTCCCAACAGGCATACATGTTGTCAGCGATGAAGGCTCCACGGTAGTGATACCTGAGGATACATTTCAGCCACAAAGTTGAATGAATTAAAACAAACACAAAACTTAACCTCATGTTATAATTTTTGCCTTGCCCCTATCACTATTGTACCATGATTCTAAAAGTTTGAATTCCTGCAATATTCGCTAATGGCTACCCTACATTCTAACATTGCATTCTTTTCATTACCCGATAACCGCTTAGGGGAAAGTGCCCATGATTTGCACGGTCCCAAGCACTTTTCCCTAGTTTTTAAAATATGGATGCGATGATTCACATTTATTGAAAAACATAGGAAAAATTTAGTCATTTATAAAGCATGGGGCCGTGCAAAGCATGGGACCGTGCAAAGCATGGACACTTTTCCCTACATTAAGATTTTAGTGAAGACAAAAAAAACTAATTAACTGGTTTGTCATTTTAAGAGTTTAGAATCAAGATATCAACATTAGAACATTCTAGATGAAAAGAATCACCTTGAAGAATTAATTTAAAAAAAAATTGTGGAAACTGCTCTCTCTTGGAGTTCGAGCAGTAAAATGAATTTTCAGGCATTCAAAAAAAGGGACAGACGGACCACCTCAATTTTGAAAAGTGTATTAATTTTAAAGAAATGGAAATCGGTTTTAGGCAAAAAGACAATTTTATTGAAATTCATTCCGTGTGTTTTTATTTTGAATAATTATTCTTTGGCAAGTGTAGCTCTTCCACATTGATAATAGTTTCACTCCGTGTATGAAATCAGTCTTACCTGAAATTCGGGGAAAATAATTTCTGTAAATTAATTTAAAAAGCTTGTGAAGAATATTTGCCAAATTTCACACCGGAAGTTTGCCAAGATGCCATTGCCCCGTTTCTACCTTGACTTCCAAATACACGTATTTTATGCAGAAATAAAAATGTTTGGCTATTTTTAGATACCCAAAAAAAAATTTCTGTTTCCTTAAATTTCATTTCCGTTTTTCCTGTGACTTGGAAGTTCTCATAAAAAGTTTGAAAAGCATGAATAGATCAAATGAGGTAGCGATCGTGGGTAGGGTACGAGTAGGGAGGAAATGGTTCATCTTTACAAGTCTCCCATCCCGCCCCGAATGACTACTGCTGACACTGCTATTTATACAGGAATAAACTTATGCTCTAGACACGCTTACGACTTAGCCAAGAGACGGCCTAACGTTATTATAATCAAAATAATAATCAGACATTTCCCAGGAAATGCCAAGAAATGGCTTAGTTAATGGGAAGCTGCTGAGAATTTAATCAAATCAGTTAAGCCATCTCTCAGCTTAAGTCGTAATTGTGTAGGAGGTGTAGGGCATTACAATGATAAACTTTTTTGGATTCAGATCTTCCGGTGTTCGTCAGGGGCAGCTTTTTCCTCAATCAAAAACTCAAAATTTTGCTCCAAAGCTTTCAATCCTTGGTATGGGTCTTCCCATAACAGTGGATTGACCCACTGAGGAAGACCCATACCAAGGGTTGAAAGCTTTGGAGCAAAATTTTGAGTTTTTGATTGAGGAAAATGCTGCTTCTGACGAACACCGGAAGATCTGAATCCAATATAATCCGTCAGATTCCCCACCTATAGATAAACTTTTTTGTGGGGTAAAAAGCACTTTTGAACGTATTATGAGCTTAAATTTTTGCCAGTGACATTATTTGCTAAACATGTAAACACGGGTAATTCGGAACAGAATCTTAATTTGGATTTTAAAATTTCTACATCGTATCAGATGGTCGAAAAAAAGTAGAGCGTACTTCTTAGTTATCCTTTTCTTTACCAATAGAGTAAATAAATCTCAAATTCACTTGCTTCACTATACATATAGAGCCAAACGTTTTCTAAAATAATATTAATTGTGAAATAAGAGTGTCTCTCATGTGGTTAAACCTCATTTGGAAAGGCTATTACATCGCAAATTCAATGAGTAAGGCTGCAATATAAGGACCATAAGGACTATGTAAGAGGTAATTTATTATTCATCTCACCTAATGACGCAATTTCAGAGGAATTTCCACGTCGCTTGAGTGTCTCCTCAAGGAATGACAGACGGGACAGGGAATCTGGTTTCACCAGACCATCATAGAGATCCATGTTGTCGTGGTTCCTGAATAAGTTATGTCTGGCAATAACATCTTCCATTCCAGCTCGATGGAGTTCGGGGATCAGTCTCAGCCAAATTGACAGTTGATGGGCTCGAAAGTGGTTTTTCATTCTTGGCTTCATTCCTGCCAAGCGAATATATGTTTTATAACTTGACACTTAACACTGCATAAGCAAAAGTCAATTGATGTAAAATCAATAAGCCATACCAGCTTCGAGGTACTTTTGATGGACAGGATCATATTCATCCCACGTTATGCCCCTAAAACGATTTCTCTCTTTTGATGCAGCTAATAGCGTGTCTTGTCTGTGATATTCATTTGGATTCCTACAATTTCACTTCAAACCTATTAATTTACATGAACACAAACCAATAGAATAGGGTTGAAAGTTGGGTTTGGTATTTAACATTGCACCCCATTTAACTTTATATATTGAATTAAACACATACAAATGCATACAAATGAAAATGCTGTGAAGAAGACTGGCATGAGTTGAAAAATTTGCTATTCACTTAAACTAAAATGCACTTTTGCATGGGGTTGATGGATTAGAGAATTTGACATTTGATATTTTACTTTATAAAATATTTCTTTCGATATAATGGTTCAAATTCAAAGTTGAAATCATAATGCGGAATTACTAAAAATTTCTCACCCTGTTCGTGCAAAGTTGCTCCAGAAGAGAATGATGGACTCAGACAGGGCCACTTCAGCTTTGGTATAATTTTGTGGAAAGTGACTAAAGCTATCTACTAATGGTGCCCCAAAAACATATGGTAGATCTTCCCCATGAACCGTACCCATGCGCTGAGGATAATCGCCCTCCTTGGTCTGGTAGTCGAACACGTAGAAGAAGCACTTTGGACCAGACTTCTCTTGACCAGGGAGGGCAGGTGGGGGAGCTAGGGTATCACCAGTGTGAACAAGAGGAGCCACGAATTGAGCATCCGACAAGGCTGCTACTGCAGCATCTCTCGTATTAATGGGATGTTGTGATGTTCTTTCCCAGTCTGTATACTCATTAACCACCTGGAATTTAGCAATACAGAGCTCCAGCCTCAATCAATAAATTCCTAAAGCATCACTCACCGTGTAGAAAATTTCACTGAGATGGAAGGTGTAAGCATTCCGAACGTACGTTCTGATGATTTTATCACGACGCTCCCCTTCAAATCCATTGAGGATGTCAGCATTGCTAAAACGCCAGAGAGCTTCCCCAGTTACCACACCAAAAAGCAGATCATATCGGACATCTTGAGAACGTTTCATAGCTGCCGGTAGATCTGGATCTTGATTCGATAATCCCCTTCTTATCACAACCCCATCCACAGATGGGCCGAAGGCGGAAAGGAAACTTGGTGCCTCAATATCGACAGCCAATAGCTCTTCAAGTGGGATATCACGGAGGCAATCGACTATTTGTTCATGACTCTTAATCATATCCTGAGGGATGCTGCAATTGAGCTCCTTAGCTAATTTCAGTGCATACACAACTGGGTCTTCGACGATAGCCCAAGAAGCGTATGCTGACCCCGACAGGAGGATGGCGCGATGAAAAAGACCTGGAACCATTGTAGGTGAGGTCATAAGGAAATTTATGCATGCAGCTCCACTTCCATGACCCGCTAATGTCACTGCTCCTGGATCTCCACCAAATTTGGCAATATTTTGCTGTACCCAATGCAATGCTGCCATTTGATCCATAAGGCCATAATTTGCCACTCGAGCTCGGATATGTGGGCTCGGATTGGCATTGAGAAAACCTATCAGGAGGATGGGCTATTTGAGATTTTGTTCCAATACTGGAGCATGGAAAATGTTAACCTACCTAAAATACCTAATCGATAATTTAGTGTGACTACTACTAAGTCTCCATAGCTGGCCAGGACTGAACCATCATAGGGATTTCCACTATTCCACTCGAATGACTCTCCATGTATAAAAACAACAACAGGAAGCTTTTTGTCTGCTGTTGCAGCTATTTTAGCGGTAAAATTGAAGACAAATTGAGAAGATAAATAAGGATGCACGTCATATGATAGCAATCAGGATATTTTTCTATGTTATACTATACTTTTTCAATTTTAAAAATTGATGGCTCTTTTATTTAAATTTTAAATTGTTAACAAGTTCCTTGTAAGTTCTTAGGTAAGAAAAAATGTACATCACTGAAATATAATTATTAATAATTTATTCCGGTTGAGTACTACAACGAATATATGGGCTATGTAAACTATTTTGACTAAAAATAGTTTATGTTACATAAATTAGATATTTCGAAAAAACTTTAATTATTTATTAAGCCATAGAAAAGTGATCAGTGTAAATCTGTATATTTATTAAAATTTTAAGTAAATTATTTGACTACATTTTAACTTCTTAACGTCTGAACATTTTTTGATAGCCAATCACAGAAAATTTTAATACTACAAATGGAACAGAAGCGTGATGAAAGCGATATTTTCAGTTGAATACTTTTACCTATATCGTTAATATTTTTTAGAAGTAAAATTACTATAAAATCGTAAAATTATCACACGAAGTCTATTGAATTAATCGTAACACAGAAATTTGTAAATATTTTCCGTAATGGCGTCTACACACTATGAGAAATTTCTCCTATCCTTGTAGGCAGAAATGTCAGAATTTTTTAACCCTTTAACGACGAGACACTTTTTACGGACTGAAAATCAGCAATAAAAAATAAACTAAGAAACATAATCAATGATAAGTCTTACATCTAACCATGGAAAGTCCAGCAGTGTCTAATTCGGTGTATTTGTGCTTCTATGAACGATAGGGACAAAAATAGCCCAAAAATTTAAGTATTTTTTTCTGACAATACCAATGAATAATATTTTTCGCTTTAATGAAAAATATTACATATGAGTATTGTAGTTTTCATTGCCAAAAGGGTTTTGCTTAAAAAAAAATTGGAAGTATAAAAAATAAATAAAATCAATTATGAATTTGAGAATTTAAAAATTCGCCATTTTTGAGCTTAAATATTTACTACATAGACTTGCAAAAAATATCCTAGATTCCTTCTACCTTCTACTTTACAATTATGTATAGACTTAAGCAAAAAAAACTTTAGGTAGTCAGGAAAAATTATTTTCTTTATGGGACACCGGTGTTCCAATCGTCTTTAAAGGGTTGAAAAAAGGCAATTTTTGGCGAAAATTGCTTCTAGTGTATAGATATCATAATGGATAACATATCAGCTAAGAAGGCTAAGAATTTTGTATTTGAATTATCCTAGAAGATTACTAAAATCAGTGGTAATTACCGATAAATCTCCTACCGAAATAGTTCAATATTTTACGACTTAGGGTAAGTGTGCCAAATTTCGGCATAGTTGCATGCAAGCATCAAAGTCTCAAGTTTGAACTGTAATTTTTTAAATACAAATTGATTTTTTTATTCTTTCTTCTAAAAGAGTGTTGCTGGGAACACTGTAAAGAGATTACCGTCTTTATTTACTCTTAAATCATTCTTAATACATTTTAAAATGAATAAAAATATAGACATAGTTTTAGTACCCTATTTCGACCACCTTCATTCTCACAGTTCCTTGCCCTTTGGAAATTCTTCCAATATCTTTTTCACGTCATTTCGTTTGCCGAAGCTACATTTTTTGTTATTCTTTTGCATTATATAATCTCTAGAGTACGTAAAATATAAAAGTTCATGGAAATTAGAGGAACAAAAAAGGTGGCCGAAATTGCAAGCTGGCCGGAATTTGGCACACTTACTCTATATGCACTTATAGGCATGTTCAAAGGTATATTGTTCCTGAATAATGTGTAAACTTGTGAGCTTTGCTAAATGTTTATAATAAATGGAATTTTAGTCTTTGCTTAAAATGGCGAAAAGAGATTAAATACACCCTTCTTCATAGTTCTTATATCTCCTTGTTGAGTTTTTGCTTCTACTGGTGTATCGAAAGCATTGCAGAGTATAACAAAAAGTATTGTATCATATTCACTTACCATGCATTGGAGAGAAAACATTTAAGTAGAGACAATCTTCGGATTGGTTCTGCAAGAACGGCAGCAGACGCTTCAAATACTCTAATCGGCCTCTTGGCATCTTTTCAAGTGCAAGAGTCTCATTAGTTATTTTTGGCAGCCTTTGAGGACAAACGGCACTATATTTGTCTGATATCCGGATCCCATCCCACGGTGAAGTTGTTCGTGTAGGACTGAATCTGAAAGGATGAAAAAAAGAAAAAAATCATCATTATATTTCACCTTTCCTCGTTCACATTTAAACTGATTGAAAAGCTCTTGTCAGACATTTTCGAACAAATACAATTATCGTGAAAAATGCTAGAAGCTTAAATTTCGAATAGAATTTTGAGATATTATCAAATGCATCAGTGAGTCTCGTAAAATATATATATTTCCCTCTAATTATACGATATTTGCTGATTGAAGCGACATAAGAGATTTATCACTCAGCTCATTTTCCACGTCACAGACTCCCCTGAAGGCGTCTCTTTCATGCAAACTTCTCAAATAAAGAAGCAGCACAGGGACCAAAGATAGGATTTCCTCCCTCACTGAATGCTAACTTTCTCCAGATACTGTATTCATCATAAATCAAAAGATTTCACACTTATTAATACCTTTTATTAAATCACCCAAGGTGTGATTTAATAATTGTGGGGAAACTCCCAATGTACCAAAATTTCTTAGTCGGCCTGAATAGGAAGTTCGCACCACAGGATTTTACCTTTGTGCATTTGAATAGATTTCCTTTCTGTAAATTTTCAAAGGACTTTTGAATTGCTTCAAAATTCTACATATTTTAAAATTTATGATAATTAATATTACATCACATAGAATAACAATATAAATATTTTATCGTCCTCTTTTGTTTTGTTGGAAAAAAATGTAACATTATAAATTCAAATAATAAAAGCTTTATTTTTTCCGATTTTTTTCTGTTTCGCAATTCCAGAAAATTGAGCTATTTGTTTGAAAATTAATTAAAAATTTTGTTTGTTTAATTATAGGATGGCATAAATAATTGAAAAATATTTCTTTTTGACATTTTTCACGAGTAAAATTAAATTTAAATCAAATGAACAGATGAGAAACATTTCTAACCAACTAACTTGTAACTATTAATCTGAAAGAAATTAAATTAGACATTCTATGATTTTTTACCTAATTCTGTTTTCTAATTTATGTCACAGACACAATTACGACTTAGGCCGAGAGACAGCTTAATGTAACTAATTAAAAAATTGATTTGACTAAATTCTCATCACTTTCTCAAAACCTAAACTGTTTTTCGGCACAACCCGAAAGACGAATTAGTCATAAATTGATAGATATGTTATTTTTGATCATTATTTTGATTATAATTCCATTAAGCCGTCTTTCGGTTGAAGTCAAAAGTATGTCTAGAGAATAACAGAAACTATCGAATCACCTTCAGATGATTTTCTTTATATTTTCAATATTTAAAAAGAAAAACTGTAATATCCAAAGAGCAAACCACCCATCCTATCCCAATGTAATCTATCCTATCTTTCTTATGGCTTCTACACACTAGGAGCATTTTCTTTAAAAAAAAAGTGCATTTTTAAAGAAAATCCCCCAGAAATCTCAGATTTTTTTTTAAAAGGCAATTTTTGACAAAAATTGCTTCTAGTGTGTAGACACCATTTTAAACTACGTATTTGCAGAAATAAATGTTTAGGGATTTAAGGGACTAATACTTGGTGATCTTACATTATTTTCTCCACTATAGTAAAAATAAATGATTCACCGGGGATTCTTCGAAAATAATCATGTTTCTGACACTTTGATAGTGTCATCAATTCTTTGGGGAGATGGTAAAACTTGACGTTTATTTTACTGCAAAATAAAAGAATAAAGTCAATGAAAGAATCGTCTCTGGTGTTCGCGTAGATAAGAGAAATATGTTATAACGCTATAAGTTATGAATTTGTAATAAAACATGTTCTATCGTGATATGGAAAATCTCAAGAGATCCTGTTGAACCTTAATGTGTCAAAATGAACCATTAATTAATATCATTGTCCTTTATTTTTTCATACGCCAAGTTTGGCTGTAGTTTTCGTGATTTCCCAGCACTAAAAATACATTTTTTAAGCAATAAAATTTTGCAAAATTTTTTTAAACGCTCTAGTAATGTTCATTGTAATTATTAAAGTTTTTGGAATACCAAATTAGACAGTATTTAGTAAAATTGTTCAGAAAAAAATTAAACTTCAAATTCCAAATTTCAAATTTTTAAGGCCATAAAATTTTTGATCTGTAAATTGGCAAAAGATTGCTCAGTAAATATAAGGATCAGAAATCCCTAGCCAAACCTAAAATATCAAGATGGTTCTTAAGTTTTTAACTTTCTCTTTGACCGAAATATTATTTTAAGTAGTTCAGGGCATTTATTTTATGATTTTGGTCTCACATACTGACCAAATATCATTTTCACTAACCAGACCACTCGTTGGAATTGGAGCATTAATAGAAGAACTGGCTATTCCAAATTATTATTTGTTATTTATCTTTATGAGATCTTTTAAACTGAGCTAAACCTAATACGTATACCGTTTAAGAGAATGGTCGAATTTTCGTGGAAATAACAAAGTAATGCGAGATTGAATAAGACGTGTCCTTTGGGTGAGGCTCTTGTCTTCTTCCAATAAATTTTAAAAGAGAATATATTACTTTTTCCAGTAGGGGAGACCGGGGAGGTTTGGGACACTTTTTCATGTTTTGACTTTGAGACAGTATTCCAAAAAATCATGATAGTGTATTACAATTTTATGCGGTCTATAGGATACCTATGGGTATTGACTTTATAAAAAGTACTCGATAGAACTTGGAAAAAAAACTGAGTTTTTAGGGAGAAGATAAAACAATTAACTTGACGCTTTGTCCCAAACCTCCCCGATGTGGGGCAGTATGGGACGCAAAAGGGGATGTTTGGGACGCGTTTTTTCTCGAATAATTTGCATTTTTTGAGCGCGATAATTAATTTTAAGTACTATAGGGGGAAGTGGGGCACCATTGAATGTGGGGTACATTTGAAATTGGAATTTTTCACCTATTTTTAAATAAAATTGAGCCTCATCGAGATATAATTCAGCTACACAAACATATTGAGAAGCTAAATTACGTTATGATATAGCTCAATTCAATTTAAAAATAGGAGAAAAATTCCAATTTTAAAAATGCCCCACTTTCAAAGGTGCCCCACTTCCCCCTATTAAAAATATTTCTAATCAAAATAAAAATGTTAAATCTTTTTTTTCATACTTAGAAATTAATATCAATTTAATTTGTACTATTTGTACAATTTGTAGTATTTTCTTATTATTTTCCATCCAAATTTCTGTACTTTTTTATTCTAAATATTGCAATCATGATCATCAAATTCCTCACACGAGTAGATTTTCTTGCAACTTTTAGTTTTAAACTCATTGACGGATTCCTGTTTGATTTTACGACAACTGCATGTTACATGTTTTTTCTTTATTTCTCTGAAAAAGCTCTCGTCTTGCCTTTTCTGGATAACTTGTGAGAATTGTAGAGGATATTGTTCGAGAAATTTTCGAGAAAATAGTTTTTAACAGGATTGAGCAAAGGTCGAATATCCTTTGGAGAATAAATTATTGATTCCCAAGACATTGATGGTTTAATTGTCCCTGTAAACAACTGCTCAACTAGTAAAGTTTGCACAAGATGAAGATTTCCAGTGGAAACTGGGAATTACTCTCCATTTTGACAATAAAAAATTGCACGCCACCTACAATTTTGTCGAAAATCAATGTCCTATTCATCCCCTTTCAGGTGTCTCAAACATCCCCGCGGGTAGTTTTGGTATTTAAAACCTTTAAGTAAAAAAACAAGAGCGTATAATCTCTGAAACTTTTATAAAAATATGTTCCCAGATTATATTTAGCTAGCTAATGAGATAAAAAAGTTTTGATTATATATCGCTGACATAAAATACAAAGAGGAAAACTGAGAAATCAAAAAGTACAATTTTTATCAATTTTTAAGAAAGTGTTCATAAAATTTAAATAATAAAACTGAGGATATCCACTTTTTTTAGACAAGATACATCTTAATATAGCCTACGATTCAGTAGTGGTTAAATCCCATTTATTTTAAAAATTATTGAAAAAATCACTTTGTCCCACACTACCCCTGTCCCAAACCTCCCCGGTCTCCCCTATTCATGCAGCATTTAAATATGTACCATGTACGCCCTGGTCTATTTTGATCCAAATTTTTTTTTTATCAAACATTTAGCCAATATTTGTTATATAATATTTTGCGTAACAGTTTTTTTTATTTATTCTGCATATTGGTACAGTTTTAGTAAAATAAAACATCAATATTTCTATAAGAACGAATTTCACATCACCTACCAACAACGGTTTGTTTTTAAATAAGTATTATAGCAAATCTTCTTTGATATACATACATATATAGAACATATTACATGAAACGAAAATCCTGCTTTTTTATCTGACATACCCTTTGTGAAGGAAAAATCCCATACAGCATAGATAAAAGTTAAGTGTTTCATGCATAATTCAGCGGTAGCATCCTAAATTTGTGTATACAACTTATTGTTGTGGGAAAACTTTTGAGAGAGGATCTCGCCGAAAACCCCTAATAGAGCATCGTCTCCGTCATTCACGAAGCCCTCGTATGTATTTTGTATGAGGACAACCAGATGGTATGCCCTGTGAAAAGTTGATATGAGTAGTGCTGGGGTGCTTTACATTAAATCCCAATAAAAACACCACCCAAGTATTTGGAATATTCATGGAGAAATTAGTATCTAACATAAATTTTCGCAAGTTTCCCAGTGGAATGCACATGGGGAAATAAATCTGTTTATTCATATCTCAAAATTTTGTTTTGTCTGCTACCCTCTCCTTTTCAATTGAACAGCTTCTGTATATATTTTGCTGGGAAATCTCACATTGTATGATGTCTTAGGCGTTATAGTATATACAAGGTAAGTAGTACGGAAATAATACTCTTCTATTCAATTGAAAGGCAATATAAGCCATTGAATTGCTTATGGATTATGGTTTTAGGAAAGTACATTTGGACTAGGAAGTTCAATGAAATATTCACATTGTTAATATCAGTGGCATAAATAATAGCATAACATTTTATTTACAAATCATCACACTTCTGTACACTTGTCCTTAAATAAATTTTGAAATAGAATGGACGAAGATTTTTCATTATTAAAAGAGCTTTTCCACCGTTTTGCTCTGGAGGTTGGTCACCAACACTAAGACGGCGGTGGACGCTGAAAACTACACGGGATCTCAGTTAAACAAAACTGTACTTCAAAAGCATTGTTGATGAATAAATTTATCTATCTATCTTATTGGTAGAAAATTTAATCAATTTCACATCTCATCGACTGGTCGTGACGATTTTGTATTGAACACTGACCTACGTTCTGTCGAATTTCGAGATCATTTAAAAAGAATTAATGAAATTGTGGATGCAAGGACGCAGTGAGTATTGCTGGTGCAACGATAGCGAGCTTCGCTAAAATAATTTAATTGTTAACCAATCTATACAAATCAAAACAGTACTACATATGTGGTCATAAATATCTTATTCGTGTGCGCTAATATCGAATAATAATTATATTATATTATAGATTGTATAAGGGACATTATATAATATAAATAAAGAGATCTATTCAGAAATTATGAAAACAAATTTTAACAAAAATATTCATCCTTCTTTGTCAGTCGTGCGATCTAACGTTAAAAGTGCCTTGACATTTACAAATATACTACATTTTTTTCGAAATAAAAATACGAGTAATCTAATAGTTTCGAAAATCTATTTTTCGATTTTTGTGCCCCAAAAAATAGTCACACGAACTTGTTTTGTTATTACAAAACTTCAATAAGTTTTTAATTTTCATTGATGGCAGTTCAATTCGGACAAATGGAACAGTAATTTTTCAAGCAGTACCAGACCTAAGGTTTATTTGTGTGGCTTAGTTACAATTTCTCAAAAATTTTGAATTCGGCTAGCGCATTAAAGACAATCTATCTAATAATTTATGAAAAATCACTGCAATTGCTTGTATTCTTATATGTTAGAAATTTTAGATCTTAGGGAACTGGGCCAAATCTCCAGTCTGAAAGTCACTCTATATGACAGAATAATAAACATTCTTTTCGGTGGTCAATATCCCACCGAAACCTAAAAACCAAATAATTTCCTGTTAGCTAATGCGTTAAATAGTCCTTAAACGAAGAATTGAAAAAAAAATGATTTTTTGGAAGAATTTTATACAAAAAATCATTTTTGATATATTTTACACCACGTTTCGTCTTGTATAATAGGTAAGTTGTGAGCAAGTAAACATAAAATCCATCATTAAAGGCACTAGTTTAACTCATCAGCTAACAGGAAATTTTTAGTTTTTAGATTTTAGTTGAACGAATTCTGAGAAATCTTGTGTACAAAAAATATGTTTTTTAAAAAAAATCGTCTCAAATGGCTGAATTTTTAAATGAAAATATTAGAAAATTTAGTTTAAATGTTGTACTTTTATATGCCAAAAAGCCAGAATCAATAATTTTTTTTATAATGCTGGAAAAATATATAAAAATATTATGTTTGTTTTTAATAATTCTTAACCCACGTGACGCACGTAATCCTTTAATGACGAGACGGTTTCCGCTGACAGAAAATCAATAATAAAAATGAAACCGTAAAAAAAACGCAGAAAGGTCTTACATCTAACCTTAGAAAATCCAACAGAGTCTGATTCGGTGTATTTTTTTACCTCTATGAGCGATAGGGACAAAAATAACCCAAAAATGTAAGTAATTTTTCTGTCAATACGAATGAATGATAATTTTCACTCTAATGAAAAATATTATGTTTGAGTACTGTAATTTCTTTTTCCAAAACGGTTTTGCTTGAAAAAAAATTGGAAGTATAAAAAATAATTAAAATCATTTTTCATTATGAGAATCAAAAAATTCATCATTTCTGAGTTTAAAAATTTATTATATAGCGAAAAGTTGGGGACTTGCAAAAAATATCCTAGATTCCTTTAACCTTCTACTTTGCACTTACGTCCAAACATAAGAAAAAAATAACTTTAGGTAGTCATGAAAAAATATTTTCTTTATGGGACACCGGTGTTCCAATCGTTCTTAAAGGATTAAGTGAAGCTTGCTCAGGAGGTTCAATACTTGCATTCTATATTTACAGGGAGTACCGGTATTGATATTAATGATAGCTGGATTAGTGACCTAACGATTAGTGAAACACATACAGATTTTTGCTTACTTATTGGGAAGTAATTTGCAAAAATATTTTTGAAAAACATATTTTTTAAATATTTTTTTCTGAATATTTCAACAAAATTGATAATACAAATTTAAAAACTCAACATTTCGTGAAACATAAGAATTTTTTAGTTATTTTATTTGTTTTAATAATTTTCATAACGGTCTCTAGTCTACTATCAGACACTTTAGAAAAACTCTTGAGTCAGTGCCTTACTTGGACACTGACGAAAGTCTTAAAAGAATTTTTCTCACATAATACTTTAAAAAAGATCACAAAGAACATTGGAAATTCAAACGAGGATAAAAACTGACAAAAGATATGTCAAGACCTTTCATATCATTCACTTCCCTCTTTCATGTGGCTTTTTATTCCGCAAACTTACGAAATCGAACAAAAGTCCTTTTATATGCAAAAATTCTCTGTCAAGCAAATATGTAAAGTGCAATGTGGGGCATATACATGCACTTATGTAACAAGTACATATAACTACACAAATAATAACCACGAATAATTAATTGAATAAAATTTCTGCAGCATACCGTTTCGTTCGATAAACGAAACTTGTTTGCTCCTGCCTCCGAGAGCGTTAAATTAACGATTATAGGCAATCGCTCTGAACCAGTATTTACTATATACACCGTTTGAAATATTATCGTATGTTATGCATTTAGTATGCTTGTTTAATCTAGTCAAAGAGATTCGGATGCAACCTGCGGCAAGAGTAATGTAAACGCTAAAGCAAACATCCTTGTTTTGCATCCGAAATAACTGGAAATATCATATGCATTCGCGAGATTAATTAATTTGTAGAAGTACTTCTTATACATGTTCCTATATGCAATTATTGTTTAGGGAATATGTGCAATAGAATTAAATGGTGAGACCAAACCGTTGTAATACAGAAATCTAAATAAAATCTGCAACGGAAAGCACAGATTTAAATTTAGTAATAATAGTGACAAGAAGCGTCAGTTTTTCTTTTTTAATTTTCAAATATAATTTGCTTTCTAAGTCAGCTAGAATAAATTAGCCTAAATTTCTTACAAACTATTCAGTAGGGGAAAATGGGGCAGCAGTAAATACGGTGCAGTTGTTAACACTATTTTTTTTTAATTAGATATTAGACTCTAAAGGACGAAACCTCTATGAATTCATTGATTGTAGGGATCCTTAGCCACTGCAGAATTGGTCGACATAAGTTCGAGTAGTGTAGATATAAACATAAGTGTTTTATGCCACCCCATGTTTACTACTGCCCCAGTCTGAACTGCCCCAGTAGTTTTTGATCCCTTACTTATACTACTATTTGCTGAAATTTACTGAAATAATCTCCTAAAAATAAAATTAAGGTATACTATATAGATATAATTCCTTGAAGCTAAAAAATTAATAATGTTTACTTCTGCCACCTCTGCCACTCCCTCATTCAAATGCCCCATATTATTAAACACATTATCAATCACAATATTATTACAAGTGAATTAGCAATCAATTAAAAATACATTTACCCCGTCTAGCTTGTTATGCATATAAGATTAAGATGTTTCAATTTTCAGTGAGATTAAATGTCGGAAACAGAAACAGATCTGTCTTGGTTAAATTAGAGAAATATTGAGAAGAAATTATATTGTCTTTACGTCAGTGTTTGTATAGGGTAGAAGACCTATTTAGTGCCATGTCCCATAATAAATTCGTATTTTTCTTTAATTATTTCAATATTTTAGAAGTGCATTGTAAATTACTAATCAGATAACTTTAATGTTGTATTATTAATTTGCCAATATATTATTATTATTATTAATCGTATGAAGAAATTGTATTACAAGGTGGACATTTTTACAATGTCGATTCTCGTAGTGAAAGAATCTGCTAAGTCCATTGTAGACCGCACAGGAGCGCCTTCCCGTGGTGAGGACACTTCCACATTCACATATATACCTTATATGTAAATTCATTAAGAGTGGCTTCAAACAGGGCATGGCGGGCATGGTATTAAATGGGTCACCTACGTCAAGTAATTGAAAGCAGAATCGATTTCCAAAAATTAAATTAAAAGTGAGAATATTATAGATATTCTTCGGACCTAAGCTCAACGTCCCTAATATCTGCAAGAAGTTTGCAAAATTTTTAATTTAAAACTGAGAACATCTTGATCTATAGTTTGAAAAATCACTGCGAGCTTGATAAATTAATCCTTGGAACAGATGCAGTTGTGTTGAGAAATTCACAACCTTTCAAATAACTAATTTAATATGATTACATTTGTAAGGAACTTGACACTCTCTAAAAGCGAACTTGAGACATCCTAAATGTCAAGTTTGCCCCTTCTAGGCATTTCTGGATGGAATATTTATTTGGACTACTTCCAAAACATATTTAAAAATGAGAAAAAAAGACACGTTTTTGCCTTTTTTGTTATCTGCCAAAAACATAAGTTTGGCAGGAATGGGAGTTGGAAGAAAGAAAAATCGAAAAAAAAACAGTATCCTTAAATAATACCTACTTATGGAGAAGAGTGTCACTAAAGACCGGGAATAAATGTCTCTTACTATTTGACTCATAAACTACTAACAAAGCCACTGAAAAATGAACAACCATGGGGACCTCTCATTTCTCAAAATTTTCCATAAAATTCTAATTATTTTTCTTAAATTATAAATTTCTAATTGTAAGCCCTGATGGGACTCACTGAAATTATAAAACTTATTAAGGGAAAATGGGAAACTGAAGGTGCCACCCATCTTTCAATTTCCTTGGAGTGAACCGTCCACGGCGACTGATGCTCACTCACTGAAGTGCAGGGACAGCTGACATGAACAAAAGCCCCAGCAACCTTCAGCACCCGCCATGGAGGTAGTAATATAAGGAGACAACATTGGGGTGAATTCTATGTGACTCACTTTGACAGCTCATGAAAATATGCAGGGTTGTATTGGGGGAATTTCAATAAAAAAAACTGTTAGTCTGAATATTAACACGATCTTCCTTTTTTATTTTCGTACATTTTTTTAGAAGCTTTAATATATAATTTTCACACATAATTTTATTTTAACAATTATTAGATTTTTTTTATTATTAATTATTTTTCATTTCAAGAAAAAGTTTCCATTGTAAATAGTTCTTTATTTTTCAATTTTTATTATTTTCAAATCACAAAATTTCATATTTTATTCTTATGTGTTTTATTTGTGCTTTCCTAAAAAAATAGTTTTTTTATATATATGTATATTTAAATACAAGTTTGTTACATAAATTGTAAATATCACATTTTTAGTCTTATTAGTTTTCTGTACAGTTACCTTTCCAATAAAAAATAAGTACTACTTTCTAAGTATGAGCAATACATATTTTTTAATTATACATTTGTTATATTATTAAATATATTTTGGACTATAAATTCCAATCTTTTTTCAATAAATGAAATAGAGTTGTGGAAAAGGTAGCGGGAAAAACATTTTTAGTCAGAAAAATTTGCCAATTAATAATTTAAAACGGTAACTAAAAAAATTCCATTTTGGTCATTAAATAGAAAAAGAACTTAAATCCTTTTAAATTAAATCGAAAATTCTAAGACGGTTTACAATTTTTCATTTTCCTTTTGACAGGAATATTTTCTTTATTTTTGGGTATTTACAATTTATAATTCATATTTTCTTAATATACTGACCAAATTTCATTTTTTATTTACCGTTTTTACCATAATAGTTCCCAATCGGCTGCAACCAAGAAAAAGTGTTTAGATTACAATTCATTGCTTTTCTTTTTTAATTTCATCACATTTTTCAGTAACATTTTTTATAAGTCAATTTAAATTTTAGAATTTATCAGTTTCGTTTTATAAATACAAGAAAATTATTAATTTATTTACAAATTGTTTTTGCGTTTTCTCAATTAAATTATTAATATTAACAGTAACACAAAGATAGTATAATACAAAGGAAAAAAATCACTGACCCATATATAGGGTCATATGGGTGTAATACTGTCTCATACTGACCGTGGGCTTAGTCTTCTTGTGCTCATAATAATATCTGGTATTGAGGTATTTTTCACAGACCGCTTGAATCAAGAGGAGTCTATGTTGGACTGTGTGAGCTGGATTTTTAAAATCAAACACGTTTGTTTGCGCCATTTCATGCTTAACTGTGTTTGAAATTTTTCGAAACGTCTTTTCGTCTTTGATATCATAAGTTCTTAATACTCTTTCCGTCATCACGCAAATTTTTTCGACAGATTTTGACGGGAACTTCAGATAGCCTAAAGTCTTGTACCATATAAGTGAATTGCTGTTAGATGATCCCTCCAGTGACTCTATGCACTCCTCACATTTTAGTGCATTTTGCAGTGACCTTGTCACGAAACCCCCAATATACTGAGTCACTTTCTGACTGTAAGGAGATAATTCTGGCAGAGTCAAAATATGCTCTAGCATATTTAAGGCACAGAACTCTTCAAAAGCTTCGACATTGTTTTCTTGATCATCGGTCAGAGACCTATTCGTGGAATTAATGATGTTCGTTGGTTTTGTCTGAGAGGTGTGAAGGATTGTTATGTTCTCAATTGGTACACAATTCCCTGTTCCCTTATCCCTGATTTGGCAATGTGTCGCAATTCGTTTATAGCTTGCAATAAACTGTCGAACAGTGGGATTATTATTCGACCCGTATCTTGAACGACATTGTCCAAAAAACATCTCCAAGTGGTCTTGATTAAGCTTATAAGTAGGTAGATAGGTTAAGCCGCTGTTTTCAACAACTAGGGTGTACAGAAATGGGAGATTCTTGAGACATGTGAGGATTCCAAGAAACCCGGTTTTGCGAGGTGATTCAATCAATTTAAGTCCGTCAGGATAGGTCAGAGTACTAATATATTCTGAAGCAAACTCAGAGTACTCAGCCACCTCATGAATATTTTCAAAGCAAAGTGCTTTCTTGAAGCCATACCCAGAGAGGCTGTGAGAATTTAAGATATCGAAGATATCATTGAAAATAATCGTGAATTCTTCGGTTGCCTCAGAATCCTGGAACTCTTGCATTTTTAATTCTCTATTGCAATATCCGATTGCAATCCCTACGGATCTACTTAGAACTTGAACCGCCAACCGGACTTTCATTTTTTGTCGTCGAAATTCAATGTGGGCTCTGCGAATTTTAGTGGCTGCATGAAGTCCTTCCTTTTCTTGCAGCTCAACTAGTCTTTGCATGAATACCCAGTCGATTTTTTCTCCTTTCCCATTCACAAATGGCCCAGTCTCTGCAATGGCGGTACGCACAAGCTTAATCATGTGCACAGGATCTGGGTAAAATGCCAGATTTTCTTGAGAATTATTTGAAACCGTGAAGGTTGTTTTGGTTGAGGGATATGCCCAATGGCAACCAAGTATTCTGAGGGCCGATAAATTGGTTGGGGCCCCGTCACATGTAACACCTGTTGTGTTTTTTAAAATAAAATTAAGGATAAAAATCTCTACAAATTGTTACACAAATATTTGAGAAAACATATTTTTAGAAAGTAAACTAAAAAAGAAAAGTCCTTAAAGTCATGTTGCTTTTAAATTCCTTAATTCTGAGATAAAGAAATATTAAAGATTTAAATTAAATACTTATTAGTATCAAAATTAAAGATTACTTATTCTGAGATGATAATGGTTTATGATGATTCATTTATTGCAATCTTACCTCAAAATGTCTAACCGTATTCAAAAATTTAAATAGTCCTCTAGACCAGATTTAAAATTAAGAGAATTTGAAATTTAACATTTAAATAAGATAGTAAAACGTGATATCTTTGCGGAATGCTCGAACTCAAAGAGCTCTACGTGAATAGTATTTTCGCTGGATTTTTGGGTGTGCACTGGTTTATTATCGATTAAGTGCCGAACGAAATGATTAAATATCGAACTTGGGGGGATCTTGGAGGTACCCCCCCCCCCCAAAAATTAGAATCAAATATCGCTAACATACGCCTTCCCTTCCCAAATAATGATTTTTAGGGTTTGCTTGAAAAGGTGTCGAGCGATTTTTTTCATTTTTGGTATGTTTTATTTAGAGAGATTTATTTAAGCGGACAATTAATTATGTGTGAAAATACAGTTGAATCATTCCTAACGTACAGAATTTAAATTCAGTGACTGTTAAGACGTGTGTTTGACAACAGATTTCCCCCTACCCATTAGATTTTTTTCTTTTCAGAAAAAAATATCTATTAATCTGTAAGACACTAATTCCAAAATATGAACATTCTATCTCAAATATTTCAAGTACATTGACCGAATGAGTTAAGTATTTATAAATAGGTTTAAGTTGGATATGAATCGGTAAACGGTAAATGTTACGAAAGTACTTTCGAGGTATAGCATCTAAGTCACGAGTTCGAGCATTTCGCAAAGCTCGGAACACTTTGCCACCCCTTAAAAAAAAATTAAAATTTAACACTAGATAATAAAAGCTTAGAGTTGCAAAACCACTTACTCAACCCCCGTGAAAATTGTAACATGTTAATTTCACTTAATTATAATTATTAAATATAATTTTTCTATTAAATTTAATTTCATTAAATATTAATTTATTGTATAAATCCCTTTGAGTGATCAGTAATAACTCAACACAGAGCGATAGAGTATAATATACATAAGGTCTATTTTGCTTTATTCACTGGACTATTATACTCCTCCGTGGGCCTTAAGATTATTAAATATAATTTTAACTTTACCTGTTAGTCGAACTTTGGTTTCTTGAAGATTGGTAATTGCCATTTTCAGCAGATTCGCTTTCTGTTCTCCTGATGGCCGATGGCAGGGAAAATATCCCAGTGGAATTTTCCAGCCTGCGTTTATGCATGTCACAAGGAATACGAGCATCTCACTGGCTAGCTCTTCCTCTCTGTTGTCTCCGTTACCAAAATCTACATGGCCATATCTTTTTCCTCCCACCCATTCTGACTGCTTTCTGATGCTCATTTCATCGAATGAAAGATGTACGAACAGTTGATGATTTGCAAACTCTTGCGCATTCTGAATAGCTTTCAATGCCTCACTGCTGAATCCGGGAGCAGAATCCACCGATTTATACCATCTAGCGATAGTACTAGAATGAGGCAGCATTTGCCCTAGTTCTTTTCGCACATAGTTGTATCCTTGAGGGCCATAGTAGTTGAGGTTCAAAGCAAACTTTTTCATGGCCGGCGATATTTGCTTTGACCGTTTCTTATTCAATGTTAAATTGAGGAGTTCTTTTTGAAACTCAGTGAGAGTGTCCAATTTTTCCATTGTTTCCTCATTCAAGAGATTTTTCTGTCGTAATTCCTTAATAACTTCCTTGGCATTCATGAGAGAATTCGATTGCCTCTTGCATTTGGTCTGTAGTCTCTTAACTGCTCTTTTTTTAGGTTTAATATACTCTCTGAGAACTTGGAGTTTCTTATGCCATAAGTAGGGTTTTGTCGGGGAAGTCGATTGCGATAGATTTGGTGTGGATGTTAGAGCACGATTGACCGAGACTTTTTCAAACTCTGCGAGATTTTTGTAAAATTCACGTGACTTGGAAGTTTCTGGATTTATTGAAGGTATTTCGGGTATCTCCATCTCAACATCAGGGTCCACATCCATGGAATCTATCTTTTCAGCTGGATGGCGTTGAACGTAATTGTGGTCATGATTAATTGTGCTGGCCAAGAAGCCACCTCCATCATTAAAATCATCCATGTTCAAAGAATAGTTTACTGAAATAATAGTTTTGGTATTTGTACTGATAGGAAATTTTCATTTTAACTCAAATTTAGTTTAATTTACATTTTTCTAAATCAAGATATATATAATTAGGTTTTAAGTAATTAGCTCAATAAAATCTCTAACTGAAAAATACTCTAGTTCCAGTCTAATGCACTTTCTTTAAAGGGTTATATTTGGTTGCTTATTGCGGATGAAAATGTATTTTTGATTATAAATTATAAATATGAATTAAACAAAGTAGTATAAAAGATTACTTTTACCATATATTTACGGAAATCAAACCTAATGGATTTTTTTTTGAAGAGAAACGATTTATAATTGTGCATTAAATCTAAAAATACATTAAAATGTAATCCTTGCTTTAATAAAATGCAAGATATAAAATCTTCAAAATACTAACTAAAACTTCCTGAAGGATTGAAAGGTACGACGACAACCGAATTTAATTTCTTGTGTTATTATATTCGTCATGACTTTATATTCCTGTACCACAGATAATGGAAACCGTTATTATAACGTTTCCTATTATTATAGTTATTATTAGTGACAAAGAAAAATGAATTTCTGTGATGAACATGTTGAATATCAATACAATAATTATCTTACCATTGCAGTAACTTTGTACTTCAGCAATACCAGAATCTTGCATCCCATTTTTTTCTTCATGTGTCTCTTCATAGTCCATCTCAATTTCCTCATCAGCGTCATCTTCCTCATTATCGTTGTTGTCTTCTAAATTCTGGGGCATTGGAACAGAACCCTTCCGCAACAAATAGATTTTGGTGGCTTTATAATAATCTTCAGCAGCAAAATGGGCACTGCATATGCGAATGGATTTGTAATTCTTACTGTTGACCTTCAAGTTCAGCAGTTTTACCCATTTTGCAGCTAAAATCCTGTCTTTGGGCAATCTGAAATTCACAAAAGTAAAATACAAAAAATATACCCCTAAGAATTTTAAGTTCGGCACTGACATTTGTGGGAGATATGCAACATGCAGTTTTATCATTAAAAAACTCTTTTTTTAGCCAATTTTTCTCTATGGTCACCACAGTACAAGTGGTTTGGAAGATTTCCCACACACTGATGGTAAAATAGAGGCAAAGAAGCTAAATTTGAAAATTCCAGGGCACATATAAGATCCAGCATGACTCACTTTGTACTTACTTGTGAAATGTACACTTATTAGGCACTTTCTCATTGCCGGATGTACACTGGGGTACACTGCACTTCATTGGGAAGTAAATCACGTTGGTTTTTCCAAGCAAAACTTAATCACTGTCCGCTTTTCTGCAAAAAAAATCGACGTTGTTCTTCCACTGAGAAACAATTTACAGTGAGCAAAATGTCAAAGCGAGCCACTATTCCAATCTGTCAAAATGCATACATTTTTGAATTTGTGATATCTCCTTATATTATAACTCCGTGGCACCCGCCTAGGGATGATGGGTTGGGTGTGTCATAGAAATGAAGGATTGGGATTGGTGGGTTGCCGTCGAATGGGTTAACAATTGTCGAATGGGCCATACGCTCTACATAATTAAAAGTACTATCGGTAATTCATGGGGAGGCAGGGTGGTGAATTGAGGTATGCAAGTATTTAAGAATGAGATTATTAGCTTTCGGTTTTTTGAATTCAAACAATAAAATGAAAATTCAGTGATTTTTTTGATATTCTGAAGACAAAGGGGACAAAGACTCAAGTATAAGGATTTTATCTAATGACTAATATTCTACTTAATATCTGGTGAGTTAATTAATGTTACCTCTATACGTTATTCGTGCTAAAATTAAGACCTAAAAATCGTTTTTTGTCTTAACTTGAGACTAATTCACATTTAACGATTACAAAGCCCGCCAAAGATAGAAGGAAAAGTCATGAGACAGAGACGCAAATGGATTTTTGAGAACTTCACTCGGAAGTAAATTGAAAAACAATCTCCGACGGTGCTTGCATATAGGTCCTGGAGCCATCTCCGTGGCACCATATGCCGAGGAATTCAATTAAGCACTGTGTTGGACACACAGGACCCCATCTAAGTGTAATCAGGCACATTTGCTGGCTGATTCTACTGGTGGACCATAGAAAAATTCGTCTATAGAGACACTGTGTTTCTGTATTGAATAATCGAATATGATTTCTGCACCGCAACCCTGTCTATTCTATTTTCTATCCCCCAAGGACTTCTGTAAAAAGGGACAATATCAACCTGAAAGCCTCTTTTGTGCTTGAGAACTTACCCGTAATATCTTACCTGATAAACGGTACTCTTGAAATTTTTTTGGTAGTGCTACAAATCTTACAGATTTCAAAATAATCGTGTAATTCTGGATAAAGTTACATAACAAAATTATTTATTATATTTGCATTGTACATGCCCTACTGTAGAAATTTTTAATCAAATTGCAATTAAAACTCATTTATTCTTGCATTTATTTCACTGACAGTAGGAATTTAATTATTTTCATTTAAGAAATTTTTAGTCTTTTATATAAAGTTTATATAAAAAAATCTTTTTGTTTTCTTCAGAGATTAACAGAATAACAACTAGTTTGCCTATATGATACGGAATAAGTCAAAAGTTTGAGATGAATAAATTTTCCGCCTTCCAACATAGGCTGAAGCCACAAAAAAGAATTATAATAGTGCCAACTTTAAGTTACTCCTCAGTTCAACAAAGGCTGAACTTTGTGTAAAGTTTTAAAATGTACTTTATTGGACGAAAGTTTCAGTGGCGAAGGCGAATTGATAATCTTCCAGACTGATACACTTTGTGTTGGTTTCTGCTGCAAGACCTTACGGAAGGGAGTTATTCTGAGTGGAATAAAAGTGAGAAGCTGTTTGGAACTTTCTTTTTCCTCATATCCTTTTATCATGACTTAAACTGCTCTTTTTCGACATAATTCCCTTATACGGAGCATTTCAGTAGTATATTCCTCAGAAAAAAGCCAAGGAAAAAGGATTCGTATTTATAGTGATGTTTCTTTTTGATGAATGAAAGAGGAAAATTGATCGGTGGAAAAGCTGGTACTTGAATTCAATTAAACCATTTTCTATGTGGATATGGTGTTCTAAGAAAAATAATGTCATCGATTTCTTATGTTCACCCTACATACTATCCAATACTTCTTTGTAAATGTGTACCTATATGACTCGTTTTAAAGATTTATTATACTGATGGGTGAATTATCCGGAAATAAAATATCAACCATAATTTTAACCATTTATCCTTATATTTTCTTCCTTTCAGTATCTGTTTGTATGACACATATTCGCCGTTAGGAAAATTCACTTGTGTCAAGTATTTTACCAACAATTAGAATTATGACCCATTCTTCTGCAAAGCTAAAAGTGAAACTGTCCTGTAGTATAAGTGTTCTCCAAGAATACATTTTACTTTATGACATCTTAAAAATTAAGAGTATAATGAAAAGCATCCCAAGAGGCATTCATTGTCGTAAACCTGCAGAAATTTCTGGTATCTGTATCTATACCAAAAAGATGTGAAAGTCTTTACTTCAATGAATGGGAAATTTTTGAATCTGAAATATTGTAGAATTCAGTTGTTCCATTAAAGTTATAACACTTATAATTTGAAAGTCGTGAGTCGTCCTAGGCGTTCTACTTTTTTTGTATCGATACCACTGCATTGTTCTTTACATTCTGATAAAATTTCCAAATTTATAAAATTCAACGATATTGTGACAAGAAGTAAGAAGTGCAAAGGAAAACACTTGTTTACATTTTCTTGAAATTATATTTATATTATAGCAAGTATAATATTCACACAGTAGTTTGAGAACGCTATGTAAACATAACAACAAGAATATTGAATATTGTCAATATGCAGGCTTTTAGACAATTTGACCCAAATATTCTTCGTACCTTATTATGATTTGATTTGTCTACTATAGATCTGGAAATTCTTCTAAGGAAAAATATCAATATATGTATCAACTAGAATTTATCAACGAAATATGTACATATTTTCTTAAAATTTTTATTTAAGTAATTTTTCTAATAATTTTCGAATCATATTCGAATTATTTTCGATTATACATATTCTGCATTAGTGGAAATCAGAGTACATTTAGCCAGCAAATTTAATTTAATAAAACATGATAAAATTTTGTCTAATATTTTTATATTCCATAAGTAACATAAGTAACAAGCTCGAAAATTCTAAATTTTTTCTAAAGAGGACAATGAAAAAGTATGACACATTGGGTATATGTGCCCCAGTCCTTTTCCAGTTGAAATTTTAAACTGAACATACCAAATATTATTTCACTTGATACACAGAAAACTTCTAATGCTAAATATGTCACTTAAACCTGAAGAGTTTTTAGTTGACTTTTTATGTATTTTTTGTAATTTAGTCAAAATTAATACAAAAATTCTAAAGCAGTCCATTTCACCAATAATGTCACTTCCAAACGGCAGCATTATTAGAAATATCGATAGTACTTTTTCATCTAACAATTACTCATATATCAGTGCGAAATCATTGGTAATTGTACCCTGCAACTGAAGACTGGCTTTATCAGCCCTGATTACCTTTACAGTGTTTATCATCTTATAGGGATCTCAGACTGGAGGTTTAATCCGGTTCCCGAAGGTCTCAAAATCAAAAATAATGAGCAATTTTAGTAGTTCTCAAAACTAATGGACAATTGGCCCTTAATATCCAATTAAGTCAAAATTTTCTCAAAAGTTTTGTCTTACCTAATAGGAGCGTAGAACAGTTAAGCCATGCAACTGAACCTTAGATCTGATTAGTACAAAATATTTTTCAATTAGCTTTATTAAATCAGAAACTAAGTTGAACTATAATATTGAGACTAGCAACTCAGAAGTCCAAATACTAGGCCTAAAATCGTAACATCAAGGTTACAATTTTATAAGCATTTTATAAAAATGCTTCTAATTTGAAGGATAACATGATCAGACTTATAAATATTTCAGAAAATATGGAAATGGGTTCCTTAATAATAGTAATTTACTAAATGCACATTTATGGGAAACTAGAAAAACCTACTGGCTAATTCTACCCCTGGATAATTGTATCTTGGTCCTACTAAGTTTTTTTTCTTAGAAATAGCACTATTAAGTTACACATAATATTGGTTATAATATTGAAGTACACGATATAAGACTATCAAACGCCACTTAATGGTTGTAAGTTCGACTTATGGGGGGTCCCCTGAATTTCCCAAGTTTCTATCTCTAATATATCCGGCCACAACGAATTTGGCCGGACTTTCCGGTTACTTGTGCCCCGGTCGCCTTATTTTGGAGATGAGGGGGAACGGTTGAAATACTTTTTTCTGTGTCAGCATTGAACCACTTAAGGTTTTTGCCAATCCTCTCTTCGCTTGTATATTACCACCAATATTGCTGGGGTTCTCCTTGTTTGTATGCTTCCTAGGCTTGCGAAGATCAATCATTTTCCAGTCGGTCACAGTACGACAGTGGCAGTCATTTTCATATTATATAATAAAATAGATTAATTAATTAAATAATTATTTACACTACTCACATTAGCATTCACATTTAGTCTCTAGGCGTGGTAACGGTCAGACAAACGGACAGATGGACAGACGGACAAACGTGAGGTAATTTCTCTGAAATCGTCTGAAACGTGGATATTAGGTTGATAAAAGTAGTCCCCACCCCAGGGAGTGATAGATGGACATTTCATTTTTAAATTTTAATTGCATTTAAATTTAAATTTATTTTAATTTTAAAATACTGCTCTCTCTCTGGAGTTCGAGCTGTAAAAAAATCATTAGGGGAAAGTGGTCTAATAATAGTTAGGAAAATAGTTAATGCTATTAACTATTTTCTATTAACTTCGATTATCAAAATGGAATTTTAGCTTTGGGAAATAAGAGAAAAATTTAAGCATGTAAAGGCTACCGCATTCAAGGGCAGGCCACTTTCCCCAATAAATGATCGACATTGAAGTTCATAATTATGCGGTTATTAATACTGCATTTTTGTAAATAACTCAAAAATGATAATAATGTCATTAATTTCAACTAGCCGTTAAAGTGTTAAGGTGGTTGTTAATTACATTTATTACCCTTTACAATTATTATTATCTGAACAACCGAATTACATTTTTTGATATTTTCAGTTATTGATAAAATGGTGTTATTGCCGGCCTAAGGCGCTTCATATCTGTACGTATTTCACTATTAATATGGTTATAGTGTACCGTTTATTATGAAACAACTATTATAACTAATTCACCGATTAAATCTTATTGCAGTGATATTCTTCATAGGTTTTGTGTGCTGAAATTGATGGTGCAAAGTACAGATGGTTTATTTCGTAATTCCGAAACCAAAGTTAGGTGTTGGGATTAGTATTGTCCCCATCCAAATCAAATCGTTGAATCTTATCTGCTATTCCATAAATTGTTTAAAAAAAAACTTGAGAAAATGGAAAATACGTATCTAGGAAAAAAAAATAGGCGGGTAGGGGTCACCGAAGACTGAAAATTAATATCCCTTACCGTTGAAGGTCTAGAATGGTAATAAGTAAGAAAAAACTGATTATATATGTATTGCTATCTTTAAGTTTGAGCAGTAAAATTAGGGTAGTTTGCAAAGGGGGAAAATCTATTTTTCAGAGAGCAGAACTCTAATAATTTTATAGCATTACATAATTACGTATAGAGACAAATCAAAAATTTATATTTTAGTGCCCATAACTCCTGAATGAGTATGACCTACATTTTTTATGGAGCTTCTCAAATTGCAATATTATAGTGAGAATTTGAGAACTTAAAAGTTGAATTTTAAATCTATTTGAGAACAATAATGATTTCTTCAAGAAATGGGATTTAAAAGAAAAGTTCTACTCATGAAGTTATCTCAAGAAATTAATTGTGTTAAATAAATATAGGAAATGTAATCGTTAGTAAAAATTTCGCTATGCTGATATCTTAGCATTAGCAGTTATGCTAACTACATATTGTGTATTATTTCTGAAAATATGTAATTCTTTGAGTTTTCTTGTGCATTAGTTAAAAAAGCTTTTAAATAATATTTTACAATTTAATATGTAATTCACAAAACGTATTCAGCATTTGTTTTTCTCTAAAATAAGGTCAAAGTAAAAAAAAAAATATCTCCTAAACTAAAGAGTTGTCAGTAAGCACAGTTGCAGATACAAGCGTCAAATATATTGAGTGAGAAAAAACTCCTCCGCATACGTGCTGCAATAAATTTGAAAATAACATCATGCCGCAGCTTTTTGTGCTGCCAGGCTAAGGCACTCTACTCCTGATGGTATAGGGTTACCGAGAGATGGTAGAGGAAAAATGGACGAAATGAATGGGAGACCACAATGCAGTGATAGAACATGTGAATGTTTCGCATACAGCCAGCACTGTTGTGGAGAAAATGGTGAAATGTGGCAAGTTAGTACATTCATTGTGCAAGCACTCACTAAAGCGAACAATAAGAGGAAGAAAAGAGTATTGAGAGGCGAGGCAGCGTCCTTAGGATGGGATAAGAGTGAGTACTTCAAATGTAACTCAACACTAAAATGGATTTAAGAGGTTTTTGTTGGGGGCCACTATACCATTTTCTCTGCACGTCCTCACCCAACATCATTTCCCCCGATGGGCTTTCACTGGATGCAGTAATGTGCGATATATTTGTTTAAAAATCCAATATATTCACCATACAGTGGAGAACGAGAAGAACAGTGCTAAAAGTACAATTAATTCAAGAAGCATTTCACCAAATGGTCTGCGAGTGAAAAGTGAATAAAAAAATAATTCACACAATACAAGAGATTTTTATTCACATTCACAGCGGAAGTAGCACGGAAAATGCAAATTGAGGAAATGACGAAAAAATACAGTTTTTATCCTTTTCACACTCGAGTTTTTCCTAGATGCTTCAAAGTTGTATGTGTATAAATTCAAGAAAAAAAAACCTGGAGAAAATTTTGTTCATGCTCTCTATTTCACAGATTTTCTTTAAAAACACAATTGCATTTAATTGATCCTTTTTCTCTCTATTATTATAAAAGAAGAATAGTTAGTGAAATGCAACGTTGTGCAAATCTACCCATCTCAAAGCACTTGTTTTTTTTATAAACCTCACTTCTTTTGAAACAAACTCCGTCCATTAATTTAGTGTCCCCCTGAGGATAAATTTTATAGAGAAAATTCAAAGGAGAATACCTTAATTACATTGATAAAAATAATTAGGCCGATTAGAGCGCCCCTAACAAAAGTTTGCATAACTTTGAAAGTTCTAGAAAGTTCTAGTGCATTGTTGGGACTTCTATCTTCATAAAAAGTAGATAGAGCTCATCGAATAGAACCAGAAACATATATATGGCATCTTTAATAACAGAAACTTTTCACTGAATTCTAATATAATTTTTTAAGCTCTAAAACTTTATGTCAGCCTTTTTAAAGTATATCGATTAAAAAATAGGCCCTCTAGGGTGATTGATCTTTGACCTTGAATAATTCAAAATGGTGATATTTCTAATGAAAGGTGCTTAAGGACGAAAATTCCAGCTGAACTACTTCTAAAATATATCAAAAAATGAACTAAATCGCTTAATCCAATTTTAAAATAAATAAAAAGGGTGTGGCAAAGCGTCCCAGGCTTTGCGATATGCTCGAACTCGTGACTTAGATGCTATACCTCAAAAGTACTTTAGCAATATATACCGTTTGCCGGTTCTCAACCGATTTGAACCGATTCATAAATCTCTAAGATTCCCCAAAATAGTTTTAAAAGTAATAGAATTGATCTTTAGATAAAAATTATTTATCGGTTATGACCCGATGAGTGAATATAGCCAGACTACTGCATAAACTGCTCTTTTTGATTCTACTGAGCAGTAAAATCTAAACGACAAGTTCGCACATTTCACAATCTGTAATACCACCAACAAAAATCTGACTAGAGCTCATGGAATCATTGGGAAAATTTATTCAATTTTTTTATGCGAGATATGTAATATTCATTTAATATTTTACATAAAGCTAAAAATGCACTCTCTCCGCTCCGAAAAACGCCATACTTTACTAGAAAACTTTATATGGAAAAATGCACGACTTTTGTCGGAATATAGGGAGAGTACTGGTTTTTCGAGTTACAATTGCACAATAATAATTTAATTAATTACAATTGTGAAAAGCAAACTTTTCCTTAAGACCACAATCTGACACACATGGTCATAATTAAGGTAATTTATCATTTTCTCCTGCACATATTCATTTAATTACTGCACGTTATGTAATTGGTAAATTTAAATTCTGTAAGCATCACAAAACGTAAATATTAATCTTTCAAACATACGATATACAATAAAATACCTAAATAATTTTCTCTTTTGCTATTAATATTCTGATTATTTATTTGCTGTTTTACCTGAGAACTCTCCCATATATGTATTATACATTTTAATCTATGATTAAATATTATTCAATTAAATTTAATTTCTTTAATATAATATTAGGACAAGCTGTCCTCTCAACAAATGGCCCTACACAATAAGGTAGGACGAGGCGTTAATAAAGGCCACATGACTCAGGATAACCCTTTCTTCCTCTCCCTTAGCAAAGCATATTCTAGAGAATAATGCCCTTCCACAGAGTTGCGAAAATTCAGACTCACTGAATCAGGCACACAGAGACAGGAAGACATGGAAGATTGTCCTGCAACCACAAGCTTTGCAAGGTATACCGCAGCCTATACCAATCGAAAGAATTCTGGAAATAAAATTCACTACACGGGTATCGAGATAATCGGGCAGTGGAATGGGCCAGACCGAATATGGATATGGAGTCAAAAAAAAAAATGCGAAGATGTTATCATATTTGCGAAGTCCGAAGACATAGCTCAAACACGAATTAAAGCAATTATTAGACGACTTTAGGCCTTTAGGTGATACACTTTAGGTGATATTCTTGAGATACACTCTAAGAGTTGAAGAAGATATTTTTAAATTCTGTTTGTGATAAGAACCGGTGGCAACCAAAATCCCGAAAGCCAAAATCCTGAACGCCAAAATCCCGAAAGCCAAATCCTGAACGCCAAAATCCCGAAAGCCAAAATCCCGAAAGCCAAAACCCCGAAAGTCAAAATCCCGAATGTTCAAAATCTTGAAAGGGATGAAATTATATGGAGGAAAATGTTTAGAATAATTTCCCAAGACACAGAAGATTTCCCTTTGCCTCCAGCACGCGCGGGTCCAATCGTGGGAGTACCTATGACTCTTTTAATAATTCGGGATTTTGGCATTCGGGATTTTGGCCCATTCGTGATTTTGGCGTTCGCGATTTTGGCTTTCGGGATTTTAACCGGGACCCACTAAGAACAATTTGCTTTATAAAAGAGTAGAAAGTAAAATATATTAAAATCATTAAAATGATTTTTTAGAATCGCAATAAATTGCCGCGAAAAGTTCAATTTTAAATTACATTTAACTATCATTCTTGAACCATAGTATTGGATGTGCTATATATAGCAGCTTCTAAAGGCGCCAGCCTTTGAATAATGAATTTCTTTTTTAAAACAATCTATTAAGTATTAGGAATCAATGGTCTGTTTCTAACAAGAAATGATAATGAATTTTCTAGAATTTTCTTCTAAGAAATTCTAAAAATGTTATATTCGAATAACGACGCATTCTGAGGCTCATCATATTCCTCTACAATGCCTACCAAAGATAAATCTATAATGGTTTACCAAAAAACTGTTTGTTCAAAACTCAATCATGAGAGGAAAAAATGAAATTGACTGCATTATACGGAAAATTGGTTTTCAATCACATGAGTGATTGACAGATGTCAAGAAAGTTAATAGATTACTTCAGCAGGATTTCCCTTCAGTGTCTATCTGAGCCTAAATTCTCCTAGGCAAAATGTGTTGCTATCTAGATAAAATTCTTTCCGACATTCTTTGATTTTTTATAACAAAGCTTCATAGATTTTTTTTAAAATCATGTACTTGTTTTCGTACTATAATCTTTTATTTACTTTTTATCATTCTTTGAACGAGATTGTTAATATTCTCATCTATGAAAGATCTTGGTGTATAATGTGGATAGCTGAAATTTTAAAATTCGATGACTTCTAGAATAAAAGAAACAAGACCTCTAATTTTACATTGGATGTCCTTTATAAGTTTCGTTAAACATGCAGTGCAGCTTATTTCAGGATTTTGATTCTTTTCAGAATAAATGACCACTCGATGTAAAAAAAAATGGCAAAACACGAGACATGTGGCAAAAATATACATTTCTGATGCTGTTCCAATATAAATTTCACATGTTTTTCTTTACACTTTACTGTTCTCAAGTGTTTTTGTATTATTGACTTTTCTTTGTTATAGTTTCTATCTCGATTGTTTCCTCTAGTCCCCAACGTGTTTTAAAGCCATCACATAACCGTGACGGGAACCAACAGAAAGATATGTCGATTATGTATTTAGATTTAGATCTACTTGAGAACTCTATATAAAACATGTTAATTTTTATTTGGAAAGGACAGATAATCCTAACCGGCTTATGTAGGTGAGATTCTTAACGTGAGCTAACTCGGAGTGCATGCAAATTCGATTTGGAGCTGAAGTTGGGAGACGCCATTCAGTTATCTTGAATCAAATTCGTGAAATTATACAAATTTTGTATTTAAACCAAAATATCAAGGATTTGGATGAACTGACAGAAAAGTGATATATGGATGAAATGTAGACCAGAATGTTCTCTATAATTTTGCCGTAGAACTTGAACTCATCGATTACTCAGAAGCCAAGATAAGCGAGGTTTTTTGTTTCTTAACTCGTTTTTTCATCCAGAGTGCCCCAAGTAGTCATTTGTTGAACTTCAACTATATCAAAGAATTGTTGTATTTTGTGGGACTTTCCATTTAAACCCCTATTTTAAGTGTCTTGGTGGAGTAGAGGCAGTCAAATTGGCATCTGAGTGATTTCAAAGCGTTATTATGGGAAAAATCAATTTTTCACACTTAAACGGCAAAATCGGAGTGATAGCGTAGTCTGAGTGGAAAATGATGTATGGACGAAATGTAGAGACAAATGTGCTCTACAATTATGTTGAAGTAATCATCAAAATCGGTTCAGCGACAGTCGAGATAATTGAGGTTATGTGATATTGAAATTGGTTTTTCGACTGTGGCGCCCCTGGTGTTGGTCCCACGAAGTTCAAACATTCTAGAAAGTTGTAGCATTTGGTGAGATCTTTCGTTTAAGCCCTCATTCATCAAAATCGGTCACATAGAACCGGAGATATGATTTTTTGAATTTCGTGAACTTTGACCCCTCATATCTCCGGTTCTATTGAAACCACAGCGCGCATACGCACCATTTTGGAAACATCCTAGACTGGACTACAACATACTAAAATTTCATTAACTTGCACAATGCCGTTTTTGAGAAAAGTGACTTTGAATTTCGATGAATTTTGACGCTATCACAGCGCCACCTGTGGTGACTTTTTGAACTTCCATCTGAAAGTGCTCATCGAGACGAAACCAAAAAGGTAAAATTTATGTCGCTATGTTAATTAGAACCGGAGATAGAGGCCGGTCAATGTTCGAACTTTGACCCCTTATAGCTCGGGTCAGGGGTTATGGATCGACTTAAGGTTTTTTTTGTTTGATAGGTATAATCAACGGCTACAACATACTAAATTTTCAGCCCGATGCACAATGGAATTTTTGAGTTATTTAACTTATAAGATTTAAAAATTTTCTTTTTAAAAAAAGCGCCCCTAGCGGTGGTTTTATGAACTTGCGATGTTAGAAGGAGAAGTGGCATTTCACGAGAGCTTTCCAAAAAGCCCTCACTTTTTAAATTCTGACAATTAGAACCGGAGTTATGGCCATTTTAAGAAATTTTTTTTGGACCCTTATAGCTCGGGTCAGGGGGGTCGGGGGACCTTAAGTTTGGTATTGATGGAAAGCTCTAAGGCCCAGCTATAACATACTAAAATTTGAGCCCGCTGAATGCCATAGGGGCGGAGCTATTGAGAAAACAAAAAAAAGGGGGTCTTCAAAATGGCGGAAGGAGGGGTGGGGGGTGGGGGGTCTATGCACCAAGTTGCAATTTTCACCCGATATATAACCTTTGCCGAAAACCGCAAGTCGATATCTTTTTTAGTTTAGGAGCTATTAAGCTCCAAAGAGCCGGCCGGCCGGCCGGGAACGTAAATTAGCCACATATATATTCGTGATCAGGAAGTGCTGAAACACATTTTGGCCAAATTTGAGGTCGATCGGACGACATGAAATTTTGTTAGGATTATAGTAGGTGAGATTGTTAAGAATCTCACCTAATAGCCACATATATATTCGTGATCAGGAAGTGGCGAAACACATTTTGGCCAAGTTTGAGGTCGATCGGACGACATGAAATTTTGTTAGGATTATAGTAGGTGAGATTGTTAAGAATCTCACCTAATAGCACCTTTTACTCACATTTACTCCAGGTTGTGTGTTCTGCATTTTATAAACAAGAAAATACATTTCTTTTCCAAAAACTATTTTTTGAAAATAACTCGAAGAGAACATTTCTCGTCAAAATATTTTTTAGATTATATATTTTCTATGAAAATTTAACTAAAAAAACTTTAGTTTGCCGTTTACTAAAAAAATCTTTAAGACTTCAGCACATTATATAGTTAGACTGATAAAGATGTTCAAAGAATATAAATTTTTAAATTTGAAATAGCGCATTTAAGTGCAAAAAATAGTGAAATATTGTTTAAAAAGAAGATAACAATTACAACGTTATAAGCAATCTCAACATATCAGATACGGTTTAAATCATTTCTGATCAATATTACGTTTTTTTTACTAACCAAAAGGTTTGACATTCTATAATGGCTTGAAGAGGTTCACAACGTTTGCAAAAAAGTCTTTCAAACTATATTTTATTTCAATATAGTTTCATGTTATAAGATGATGTTTTCTGTAACATAGAGAATATTCGAACTCAAAGGAATTTTTATTGCATTTTCTAACCTAATAGTTGATGAATTCGGTATATAATGTGACATTATGTAGGAATTAGAATGACGAGTAAAATATCCTGCATGAGGTGATAAGATATAGCGCAATTGTGAGGAATTCTCTGTCATTATTCATTCTAGCCACGACACAACCAAAAAAATGGAAGATGTAAGCCTTGAGGAATCTAATATGAGATTTTCGTCTTTTTTTGCCTTATTACAGCAATATTGAACGTCCACATGAAAAATATTACATTGCTATCCTATCTTCGCATTTATCGTAGAGAATAACACTATAACAGAGGTTTTGTCTAAGGTTAAGTACAGATATATTACATTTCAAGGGAATTCATTGTAATTGAATTAGTGCAAAGTAAATTACCGAATGTCTTCAATTGTGATGTGTTTGCTGAATAAGGCAAACGAAAAGTAGAGAATTTGCTTGAATCGCAAACAATATTGAAGTCATCCATCTCCTGATCTAAATGAGTTTCTGGAAGCAACGGCATTGATAAATGAGACTAGGAAAAAAAAGGACCGAAATAAGTGAGGTAAAATCCAAATCTCTACTTAATGTCCATTAGGAAGAATTTAATATCGCATTTTTGCATCTCATTGCCACGCGGTGTGAAGGGGCCGAAGGGGCCCTTAGAACGTGACCTACATAGTATATCATGAACATTATACATAATTTGATATCGCAAAAAATCCATCCAAAAGAATTTTCTCTTGTTAATTAATAAACTTTAGGTGAAAAATGGCATAGAATTACCCAACCAAAAATTCCGAGAATATGTAATATATTATTAAAAGGCACAAGAGAAAGTTCATGCTTGATAACCTCTGTCGTGCCAAAATTAAGTATACTTATTAAACTATGGCCTATTCCACTATTTAAAATTCGAACCTTTTTTGACATTTGGACACTTAGCTTTTCCAAAAACTTCCCTTCTTTTAAATTTAATAGAATAGTTGATTTTAAACTATGAAATGAGATTTGACCTTGTTTGTAATATCATAATGTCCAATTCCAAGCACTATAAATAGATTGTGGATTTATGATTTCTTTGAAAAAATGTTCCATCATTAAAAAATGATTTATTTTACTTTAATAGAATCATCATCATTATTTTCAACCGCTTATCCCTATGGCGGTCGCGAGCTGAGGACATTTAGATTAGCAACCCATGCCTGCAGATCCTCCGCCACACTCATGGTCAATCCCAAGGCGCTCCTAGGCAAGATCCTGAATTTGATTCAGCCATCTTGTCATAGGTCTGCTCCGAGGTTGATGCCTCCTCACAATGGCTATAGCTTTTCTGGGGAATTATGTTCCCTTTAATAGAATATTTCCAAGAATTCTAATTGTACATGACATATCACTGGACAACTATCAGAGCTAATATCAATGCAATATTGTATCTTACAAAGTTTTAGAATAAGAATTTCAGAATTTAGGATAAGAGTTTCAGAATAGAATAAGTAAACTTTGGAACTAAATAGTAGGGGGTGGTGGGGCTAGTTTGAGCAGTG